>NC_143260.1:39372672-39678772 GCF_984573655.1 Nuphar pumila
ATTACCAAGTCTCCCATTAAGTAATTGCAAGTTGCAACCCATTCGTATGAGGGAGGTTCTTGACCCTACTCATGGCTTGGACCAAGACATTTTGGAGATGGTCCTGAACCAAATTACTAATTTGGGTACCCTGATTAATGAGTTCTCCCTTAACCCTGAATTGAATGATTTCATTAAGTGGGGACGGCCCCAACGAATTCTCTACCAAATCTGCCTAGGACTCCATTTGTTCCCATCACCCAAAATTGTCCCTATCCAAATTGATTTGGTACAAGGGCCTTTATCCTAGGTCAGCTCTCATTTTATTGTTTGCTTACTATGACCGTCTGCTCACCTAGGACAGGATGAAAAGGCTCGGTTTCTCTTTAACCAGCCAATGTCCATTTTGTAATGAGAATGAGGAAACAGTTTCTCACATATTCATTCAATGTGTTTTTGCTCAAAAAGTGTGGAAACATACCTATCGGGGGCTACGTAGATGGGGTAATCAGCGTGTTCAGCCTAAAGCGTGGATCGTAGCCTTTCAAATCATCGTTTGGAAGTTGTGGTCCATCCGTAACTTGATCATTTTTTAAGGCAAAAATCTCACTGGCAAGCAAATTCAACAGCCATGTTTCCTTGCTGTGCACGAACATGTGCTTTGGATATGTGAAAAGTTTGATAACCCAATGACTTGGACATAGAGAAACAATGGAGTCTGGAGTGAGTCCGGGTAGAGTGCAATCACATGACACAATTTGGGCTCTACAAATGACAAGCCCTGCCCTCAAGATGGAGGGTGATTAGGTGCTCAATGCACAAATATTTATCGTATCATATTGCACCTGATCTTTTCAGGTCTGGAGTCCGTCTTCCCCCAAATTAGTTCAAGGTCTGAAGCATCTATGGGTATAGGTGGTGATTATGATGGACGATTCTTAAAGGTAAAGTGGTACCTCTCTGAAGTGAATGTTATAAGGTCAAAGAGGATGGCAGTGGACAGGGGTGGAGGACAAGGTCTCCACCCCCGCTTCATCTCAAAATTATGCCCTCCATCCCTGCACAGGTTTTGATTTTAACTTCCATCCCCATTTAATGCCCTCCATCCCCAGTCCAAAGGTGAGGCTTCATTTCTCTCCATTCCTTTTAGTTATTTTGAAGGCAGGGCAGAGAAAATAGTAAGTCCATCCCCGCCTTCATCCTTGCACTGGTTTTGATTTTAACCTTAGTCCCTGCCTCCATCACCATTTCATATCCTCCATCCCCGGTCCAAACAAGGTGGAGCCTCCACCCCATTTTCCCCCGGTACACTGCTATTCCTAAACTGGAGAGTGTGGAGACAAATCTTTAATGATATTCCAGGCAACCAAAACCTCATGATAGCAGCAACCCATAGGGCACTTACATCGGTTTAACAAGTTGATCATCCAATCCACTGAGAGTCCTCAATGGAACCTCTCGTTCCCTAAGCCAATTCTGAAAATGCACATCATTGGTTGAACATGGACCCTGATTGGGTCTCCTTGTAATTTTGTTTTAATGAGTTAATATACCGCAGCTTTCATTGTCGAAAAAAAAATCAGAAACTTGAGGCCTATTTTTCAAAACAGGCAAACAGTTGGCACCTAAATGGAATTTTCCCTATAATAAAACCCGATGGTGGAAGTCTGTATATGGGTCAAGATCTGGCAACGATGAGGCAAATGTGCTTCACTACAAGGAATTGCAACCCCATAGGGAGGGATCATATTAGATCTTAAAGAAAACAAATGCATATGGGCAGGAGTGCACGCATGCATGCATGCACTGTCACGAGCAATGTTGGTGCAACAGCTACGCGTGGTGCACACGCAAGTGAACACACACACAGCCTAGTCTTAGCTCAAAGAGCTTAATGTTCGCTATAAGGAAAACTTGCTATCTGATCACTTTTAATTACTTTTACAACAAATTTGCCGGAAGTACCAGGAAAAAGAACCAGAAAAGAAAAAGAAGATTAGTGTTACACAGGATGCATCACTAGTAACTTACATGGTGCATTGATGCTTATAAGCATGAGCAAACATTCTGGAATATCGTTCATATACCGTATGGACTTGAATTAAAATTCAGAAAACTGAAGATGCTGCAAAATTCTACCTCATGCCTCTGCCTTCCGATAGATGAAATTTGACAAGCAATGAAATCACTGATTTTTCATTTAACTCCATAAATCTCTTCATCACCTATGGTAAAAAAGATATTTACCCAATTATTAATGCCTTCAAAGCAAAGTTACTTATCACCTATGCCAAAGGGATTCACCCAACAGGGTGCCGCACCAGCATCGATGCAACGCGACTCGGGTGCAGGTGCGGTCAAAATGACCCTGGGTGTAGTCGACAGCACCCAGGGTGTTAACTGTTCAAAATGGACTCGGTCAACTTTGACTGAATCCATTTTGGACCCCCTAAAAAAAACTAGGAAAGGGGGGCTGGGGCTGGGCAGGGGATTAGGGCAAATCTCCCTCCCCCCGAACCTAACACCTCCTCCTTCTCCTCTCCTGCTCCAATACCATGGCGACACTCCTCGACTCCTCTCTTCTGATGGATAACAGCAGCCTCCCCCGAGCCCTCTCCTCTTTCGGCGACTACAAGGTATGTCTCTCTCTCCCTCCCTCCTGCTGCTAGTCTGGGTGCAGCTCCCAGCCTTTGTTCTGTTGAACTCAGCCCAAACAGGGCTGGGTTCAGCTCTGCTAGGTTTGGGGTTCTGTTGAACCCAGCCCTGTTGGGCTCGGTTCAGCTTTGTCGAACCCAACCCTGCTGGGTTTGGCAATGATGAACCCAGGGGTTCGCCTCAGCCAAATCCAAGCCTGCTGAGTTGGGCTTTGCTGAGCTAAACCATTGGGTTCAGCAAAATTGAACCTAGCAGGGCTAAGTTCAGCAAAGCCAAACCTAGAAGTGCTGGGTTCAGCAGAACTGAACCCTCGGGTTGCTATGCTGAGTTGAACCCCTAAACCTAGAAAGATTGGGTTCAGGGGAGCCACACCAAGAAAGGCTAGGTTCAGCGAAGCTCAACCACTAGGTTTGGCTTTGTCGAACCCAATCATGCTTATAAATTTTATTTTATTTGGTTTTGCAGAACCTCATATGAATTTTATTTTAATAATTTTTTTTTGTTTTAAAGACAAAAATAGCGGATAAAAAGAAAGGACTCGCAAACAAAGAGAAATGAATTGTGTCATCCGCATCCTCACATGTAAGTTCTGTTGTTAGTATTTCTGGTAGTGGTACTGATAGTATTGATTCTCGTTCATTGGCTACATCATGTGAAGATGGAGGCCACTATGAGCACATATAGATAAGCATGAAAAAGTTGGATGAGGTGGTGAAAATAAGAGATTTTGATGCAAACTTGATGAGAGAGATTATGTTGGGTCTTACACAAGAGTTAAGGCTCATTTGTTGAAGATTTCATGACATGGCATTAGGAGGCAATGACAAACGTTTTTATCGACAATTTCTCGTTTTTCAAAAACTCACAAGAAATTTAAAAAATTCCATAGATCTCGCATTTTTGGCAAAATCTTGGCAATAAAAAAATAAATTAAACAACATAAAATTATTTTTTTATAATAAAATATTAATAAAAATTATTTAAAAATACACGATTTTTTTTGTAATAAATAGCCGTTTAAAACGAAAATATCGTGTTTAATTCACGGTATTTATGGTTTTTTTTATAAATCACGCGATATTTTCAAAATCTCGCGAGAATTTGCCGTTTGAAACTTTCAAGCAATTTCTCACGATATTATCTCGAGATTTTCATAAATCTCGCGATATTTGTCACTATGGTAAGAGGCAAAAGAAGATAAAACGATACAAGTATCATTCAATACATATAGAAGGGAGGATATGGATAAAAAAGTAGGGAGGCATTTTCATTTAATGCAGTTATCCTTATTTGAAAGATTTAATTACTTCACTGACAAATTGTAACTAAGTGATTATGCAAAGCTCAGAAAAACTAGGAGCGATAATTCTTACAAAAGAAATAACAAATGTTGAGAGATTGCTAGAGATTAAGAAATTTTCATGAGAACAAAATAGAGTTTTCATTGTTTCTGATGGGTGAGCAAATAATCAAAGGCGTCCACTGATAAATTTCAGTATTCCTTCGCTTAGTGACCTAGTATTCTTGAAAGCAGTTGATACATTTAGGCAATATAAAAATGTTGAGTACTTGAAATATTGTTTATAGAAATAATAAAAAAGTAAGTAATCAGAAACTAGTGCAAATCATCTCAGACAATACTTTAGTTTGTAAAATACATCATTGAGTTTGGAGAGTGACTATCCTTACATTTTTTAAACTCCCTCTATAGCACACAGCTTGAATTTGGCCCTCAAGAGTATCCGCAACCCAAAAGAAGAAGAAAATTCACCCGCATATGTTTTATATTCATGGATTGAGAAATTAGAAAAAATGTCAAAAGCATTAAAAATTTTGTTGTGAACCACCATCATGCTAATATCATATTTAATAAGCATTCTGATATGAAATTGTTGAAAGTTGCTGAAACACATTTTGTGTTCATCATTGTGATAGTGAAAAGAATTAAGAAAGTCAAGAACGCTTTGGTTAACTTGGTGATTGATGATAATTGGACATTCTATCGTGTTGTTAATGTTTTTAAGGTAGAAGAAATTAAAAAATTCATTATTCATGATGAATTTTGATATAAAGTCATGTACTTGAGTTTACGTAGCCTATTTGAGAAATGCAGAGAGAAGTTGACAATGATGAGCTTATGTTTCACAAAGTTTATGAAATGTGAGATAATATGATTAAAAAATTTCAAATGAAAGTTTTCAAGCTGAAAAAATCCTACAATAGATGATTCAAAAAAATTTAATCATATACATTCAATTTTAGTTAGAAGATGGGATAAGAACAACACTCATTTGCATTGCATAACACATTCGCTTAATCTTAAATATTATGCAAAGAAATGGCAAGAAGGTAGTGTAGGGTTTCCCTCCAAATTTAGACACAAAATTATCAAGCTATGAAAATATGTGTATGACAAGTCTTTATCGAGAATCACATATTATAAAGCAAGTGACACAACAGTTTGAAATTTTTTCTCTTCGAGGTTATATGGACAATCATTAATAGCGAGAGAGGAGGAGGATATAAATCTTATCACATGGTAGTCAACATATGAATCAGAAATATCTCATTTTCAACATCTTGCACTAGGATTGTTATCTCAGACTGCTAGTTCATCTTGTTGTGAAAGAAATTAGATCACATATGCTCATGCCCAAATCCACAATACGAAGAGAAACAAACTCATCAGCAAACCTGAAAATTTAGTCTATGTTCATTCCAATCTTAAATTATTTTCGCGAATCAATGAGGAATACAAGTACTAATTAATTTCTTAGTTATTTGACTATTTCTTAGTTTCTTCATTTAAATATGTAAGTATTTAACATTTTTAAATTTTAGTGTGACTTAGAAGGGGAGCATGATTTCAACATTATAAACATGGACTTATCCGAGTCTATTCTTCCTTCTCATGATGAATTTGATGATGAAACAAAAAATTATTAGGATCATTACCTCATTGTCATATACATTATGTAGGATATATTTTTTATACGTAATTATGCATTGTATAATTTACTTTTCTTGTTTTACTTGTTTGATTGTTTTCTGTTTTCTTAATTCACTTGGCGTAATCATAATATATTTAGGTTAATTTAATTGTGGTGTTAGTTTTTATTGATAAAGAATAGCAATGGTAGATTGTTAATTTGATTTATTGCATGAATGATCAATCGATGACATAATAATAAATTTTTATTTCATTAGTATTACCATTAACTGATAATATATATATATATATACCCTCCCACACCCGTACCAATGTGACATAGCTTTATTTGGGATCTATCATTCAAAAGTATGGAGAAATTGATGGAGATGTAAATCATAAGATAAAGGTTGGGTGGATGAAATGGAAGAGTGCAACTGGAGTGTTGTGCGATTGTAGAATGCCATTGCGGTTGAAGGGAAAGTTTTATAGGACGACTATTAGGCCCGCTTTACTATATGGTACAGAATGTTGGGCTGCCAAGAGACATCATATTCAAAAAATGAGTGTAGCTGAGATGGATGTGTGAAAATACAATAAAAGATAAGATTCGGAACAAGAAGATACGTAAGAAGGTAGGCATTGTACCAATTGAAAATAAGATGAGAGAGAATCGTTTACGGTAGTTTGGACATATTCGGCGAAGACCTAATGATGCTCCAGTTAGAAGGATGGAGAAATGGGAAAATATATTAGTTAAAAGAGGTCGGGGTAGTCCTAGGAAGACATGGATGGAGGTGATAGGAAAGGATATGAATGCTTTGAACCTCACCGAGGACATGGCATTGGATAGAAATGATTGGAAGAGAAGGATTCATGTGGAAGACCCAGAATGATTTCCTTTTTTTGGTTCATATTGCCGACCCCAATTGTTTTGGGATGAAGGCGTGGAAGTAGTAGTAGTAGTAGTAGTTGTTGTTGACCCTCCCACACCCCTGCACCTAAGTTTTTTTAAAGCACTGCATCTCCGCACCCGCACTCATACCCACACCCGTACCAATGTGACAGCTTATCATTGTACTATAATAATAAAATCATAGGAAAAAAGAGCCTTCTAACAATATCGTTCAATTGACTAAAGTTTTGAAGTTCGTGGCCAGATGGGCAGTTTTCCACTCAACACTCAAGCAATCAAATGACAAACCCCAAGTTACAAAGAACAACACAAAAACAAATTCAAACATAAGACCACACAAATAAAACTACAACCTTACTTTTTGTAGGAACAATCCCAAAACTTGTTCAGACAACGAGAGTGAATATAAATTTACTTGCATCATCATTTGGTCCATCTTGCAAAACAAAAGATCCATTGGGCATTTAAAAAAAGGCAAAAAATTTGTCAACAGAGGAAATATTGTAGCACAACAATATAAAATGATGCAATGTTGTCAATCAAGAAAGTGGGAGCGAAAGCGATTCGAGAAGCGAGGCACTTCCAAAATTTTAGGAAGCGGAAAACGCGGGATGACTTAGAAGCGAACTAAGAATCGTCTCAAAAGTAAGACGAAAAGCAAATTGAGAGCGACCTAAGAAGTGAACCGAAAGCGACCTAGGAAGCTAACCGAAAGCAAAAAAAATGAAAAAGAATGAAAAACAAGAAAAAAAAAGGAGATGCAAGTTTCCCCTAAATAGAAAGCATGCTTCCCAATGCATTTTAGAAGCGCCACACTGCGCTTCGGGAAAGCATGCTTCCCCTAATCTTATGGCGCTTTCAGTAACCCTATAGCACCCCAATGCTAAAAGCTAACACCAATGTCCAGCAACATATCAGTCAAGAGTTAACCAACAAATAGGTAACATAAACAAAATGAACATAAGTAGCCTCATGCATAAAGGTACACTATGCATGCTAACGTACATGAATGAACAAAAGCATATCTTTACCAATTTCACAATCGCAAAAATAAACAACTCAAGTCTGTGTCAGTGTTAGAAAAACAGAATAGACTTAATAGCTTTTTCCTTCAAATAAAAGAGTTTCATCAGTTATGGAACAATTGAAAACATAATGAAACAAGGGGAAGGCAAAATACAAGTCCACTTAATGGACAATACAATACAAAAGGCACTAAGGCACTACACGAGCACAAAGTGCAAATAAGAGCTTCGACAACCTAGAAGAGAACACAAAACATAAAAAATAATATAACTCTTATTGAGTTGAAATAGCTTGAGACAAGCTTCAGATCCCCTATTTATACACAATGTGTTAGGGAACGACGCTTCGAACTACCGATGTATTGAAGAAACAAACACGGGAAAAAGCAAAATAAGAAAACATTCATACACGAAGAACAAAGATTTTACATGATTCAAAAAGAATTGCCTACGTCCATGACCGCATTGAACTTTCTTCTTTATTAAAGGAGATACAATATAAGAGCCGGATTGCCTCCTTCAAATAAGAGTCTACAAGTTTTACAAGGAGTCAACTAGTTGTTGAATATAACAAAGAGTCTAGGGTAAAATTACATAACTACCCTCCAAAAATCGTCTAAGGTTAACGCTCTCGAACCCCCACCTCACGGGTAGGGGGCACGACACCCTCCGCAACCCTCCCCCTGAATCCGCAGAAATTAGGGATTTATATTAGGCTCCACACTCCTCCAACACAATGAGGACCCAAAAGGGCCATTGGGAGTGCTCCCAACCACTCTATGGATAAGGGCATTTCAAAGACTGTAATGCCCTTGACAAAAAGAAGAAAATAAAAAAGATAAAAACCCTAAAGTGTCCCTAGTGAACACAACTAATCACAAAAAGATAAAAAGACCAAAATACCCCTAATGGGTATTTCCTATTGCAACACTTACAAATAGTGTAACACACACACATATATATATATACAATACATCCATGTCAGGTTACAAGATCTTTCAAATGAACTCTGCAGAAATTGAAGTAAGCCTGGAACCAAATGGTTACCAATGTAGAACAATGTCCATACAAGAAAATAGATGTGCTGAAATATATTCCATATAAGAACACACCACCCAACATTACCTCAGGCAGGCAAACTGAAGTGTGTAAATTTTTCAGCATATCTGCCCCTGACTTCATATTTTGGTGCATGTCGCAAGACATTCTGCTGGCAAAATCCAAGCAAAAATGTTAAGCTAAGCACTTATCCAGAACACCTCAAAAGGCCACCAGAGATTCCAGAACACATGTCAAATAAAACATACAGAGTGCCGTACCCTTATTTGCCCTATTTGCCCTCTTCTTCTTCTTCAGAATCCGACTTTGCAAATAATGGCTCCGGCTGAGTTTGTGCATATGCTGGTGCAATGAACTTGGGATCTTTTGCAGCAACATCTGCATATTTGAGTATAGCTTCTCTTGGATCTTCCTCCATCCATGTTTCCTTGATCAGGCCTCCTTCCTGTAATTAACTTTGAATTACTTCCCAGATCATCAATAATCAAGTTATAAAAGCAAATAATAGGCCTTTCATACCTTGAGAAGATACTGTGTCAATAAGCTCCCTTTAGTTGAACCAACTCTCCCACCAAAACCTGGACCTGTGACAGGAAGGTCAGGTTTGTGTGATTTAATTGGATCTTTCAATACTCTCTCACGCTGTCGTTTACGGCTTGGCTGATCTCTGAACAAGGGTAGAGCATGAGGGTTGTGTATAACAGGCTTTGCCTCAAAGTCATCAATGGACTTCTTCCTAGGTGCACGTGAAACACAAACAAGAGCGCCCCTCTCACTGAGGGAAGGATCATACAGGATATGCGTCCCTCCCTCTTTTTTGTCTCCAACAGTGGCAAAGACCTTTAGAACAAATGAATCAGAATGGTTAGAAAAGTTAAGTAGGTTAAATGTTCATGGACAAAGGAGCAAACTTGAATGAGACCATGAGAGAATTTGGGAACTGGAAATAGTTCAACCAGAATACAGTGTCTGGCTGAAGCGATAAGCATCTATTTGCTCAAAAAGGATAACTAACCTGATTAAGCCTTGAATGCCAAGCACAGCGCACAACACTGCATGTTGGAGATATTCCTACTCTTGAAACAAGTTCAAGCTTCTTCACATCATAGAAGCATAACATGCTTCCATTATTTGCATCTCTTTCAACAGAGGTTCCTGTGAAAATTAGCTGATCATCAGGACTGAATTCAACATTTGTCTGCGAATAGTGATTCGGCAATTCTTCAAAGACACGAACAGGCTTCTTGAACTGTCGCAAATCCCAAACCTAAGCACGTTATATCACAAAAATCTAATATCAGATTTGCTGCACTCTCAGATGTGAGAAATTTTCCAATTTGTGAAGAGAAATAACCAAGTTTTCCCCATCCTCAACTTGCTGAGGGGTAAATGTAGACATCCAGAATGACCTCACTTTCCACTTAATTTCTGTGTTAGACAGATAGGCTTCCCATTTTTCCCCTCGTCGCGCGCGCACACACACACACACATGGGCAAATGCATATGAAGAAAAGAAATGGATTACCTTTAGTGTACCATCAGCGCTTCTTGAAAGAAGCATCTGCCCATCAGAAGAGAACTTAAGCCCTGTTATGTCCTCATTATGAGCTTTCTCAACATATGCATCTGGTCTGCTCCCCCAACCAGGCTTCAGGTTCCATATCTGCCCCCATTGAATAGTAACATGAAATAGACCAAATTCCATCAGAAGTACCCTTGTTTATAATATCTTAACTTTAGAAATTATCATGCCGTGATCCTCTGGCCAACCAAAAACTAGAATTACTGAAAGCTGAAAGGGTCTGTATCTTACCTGTATGGAACCATCTCCAATCCCACCAGTAATACATTTTCCTTCAGGGCCCCATGCACATGTAGTTACTGGAACTCTTCCTGGTCTTGCAAGTTTAGGTTTGATAACCTATCATAAGGAACAAATAATTAGATCAGCTATTCTCACTTTTCTCGCGAGTAGAGGACACAAAATATTAAACTCCTATTACCACCATACAACTTCTATTTATTGTCGTACATGCTGCTAAAGCCATAACTTGAAAAAAACTCTACTGCCACCATTGGTAACAGCTACAGGAGAACCAACTTATTTTTCTTTTGTAAGATTAATTAAGAAAATTGTTTGCAGATGGTGGGTCAAAGCAGCTAGGAGGTTGGACAGAAACAGCTGAAGGCTTCAAGATGACTTTGATAATCCCCACGTCATTCACATACAGATCCAAATGTAGGTAAGGCACACTGACTAGTTGCACGAGGAAATCTCATGATCAGAAGATTATCTGATTACTTCAGGGTCATTTTCTCCTTGCCTTAAGATTGACCTCCCTCCTTTATATTATTGGCTCTTAACCATCAGCAGGTGTGCCAGCCAACCTTGCCTGAACAGTAATCAGGTAATGGGGCCCAACTGGGTTGTCTATAGGTACAGGCCCCCGGCCTAAGCCCAAAAATAACTGGGCTGGGCCAAACCCTACAAGGGTCAGGCCTGGTTATTGCATGATCAGGGTTGGGCCCTGTTCATCAAGTTTGCAGACATCAGATCAGGTTCTGTCATGCCAGCCCCATGTCCAGAACTAGGAAAAAGGATAAGGTAAATCCTTATCCCTACTGCTCACAGCTTATACCACCATGCATTTGCTCTATCAATGTTAATAAGATAATTTTGTTATGTGAGTATGTACCCTCACAATCTAAATCTACACATCTTACATTTATACTCAAATATGCAAGAAAATGGAAATAAAAACTCACAGACCTGCTTTTGATCTTTAAAGTCATTTACATCCCAGATACGTAGTGATCCATCCTCAGAAGATGTTAATATTGTCTGTTTTTCTTTTGGGTGCCATTCTCCGCAAGTTAAGCCTGATATATGACCTTTAGTGTTCTTCAAGTCACGGATGTACATGTCCCCTCTTACAAACTCGCCTAGAGTAAGCCCATCACGATCATAGATCTGAAATGGTGAACAATATGCTTTTTGAGTACCAAAATGTCTAGCCAGAATGACACCTCAGCACTTAAGTATAAAAGATACTTCAAAGGAATTTCCATAAAGCAACATCTCAGACAAGATGCTAGTGCAAAACAGAGAATTCAGGAGAACCTTAGCCTGAGCAGAACCAGTTACACAGAGAAACCGATCTGATGTAGGACTCCAGCTTAGGCTGCGTACTTGGTGGCCTTCAGATGGCTCCAGCTGTCTAAATGATGACAACCGGGAGTTCATTCCTTGAAAGTCGTACATGCGAACGTTGTAATCATAGCTACCAGAAAGAACTCTGGATCCAGTATGATCCACAGCGAGAGCTGAGACAACCTGCAACATCACCATGAGACTAAATTCCTCAGTAACGATACAATAGACAAGTACAGTTCATAGAAATGAAATTCAAATTCCGTGAATCATGTTGAATAGTCGGTATGGATGAGTGTGATTTAGAGTAACATCAAAAATTCAGTACGCAATACTGGGTTTCAATGGGCTCAAAAGCTACACAACCTTTATATCATGGATCAATGTTTAAAATATCAGTTACTGAACAATATATATTTGTAAAATAGTTGTACTGCACAAGAACGTCACTGAATGTTGAACAATCTTTTACATTCCTCAAATTACACTTGCTTCTTGGGAAAAAGTAAGTCCATGGTACAAAGTTTTAGAAAGACTACATGAAAGAGAAGCGGGGTTGGTCTTATTGCGCCCATGATTTGCTAGAGTTATTGAAGCTCTCATTCAACCTAGATGACTCAGGAATATCAAGCCAGTCAAACACTAAAGTAAGCTGCTAAGGAAAGAAAATAAATCCAATTGTACCTTTACTTTCAAGAAAAAAAAAGGAAATCCAGCCAAACTTTCTTTTCTCTTAGGGCCTGTTTGGTTAAACCCAATTCTCTCAATAAACTAGATATTAGAAAATTAAAAAATTAGATATTATTTTTTTCATTGTTTGGATATCAAAATCAAATAAATAAAAATAGGATTATTTATAAAAACCTGAAAGTGGATTTACAAAAACTGTGAAAAGACTAAGAAATAGAATATCTGAAACGCGGCCGCCTCCCAGCCCCCACGCCACCCTGTTACACACCTAAATTTGTAGCCAACGCCCACCTGCTAGAGATAAATTTCCCACCGGAAATTTCCACCATCACATTTTCCAGCCAGCATAGACCGCCTCCTCAGCAACCTGTGCCCAGTACCGCTCCTCCTCCTCCTAAACCAAATTTGCAGATGTCTTTTTTTCTGAATGTGATAATTCTTCATTTTGTAACATGTGAGGAATGGGAGCTTGTGCCCCACCTGTTTGTTGTAATGTCTGAAAGAGATGCTAATTGTCTTATCATGAATTAGCATGTAATTTTGTTTTTCATTCATTTTGACCAATTATTTAATCGTTTACCTTTTCATTTCCTTTGTATCAAAATTCTGAACAACTGATTATGGACAAAAAGATTCAACAGCTTGCTTAGATCATTGAATTTTGCTTGAGCCCTATAAAATTGTCAGTGGTTTCAGGTAGCTTTTTATGTTACATCCTAGCAAATTTTGTTCTTGAATGGCTTGGTAATGTCATATAACTTATTGGCAGTAGCAAGCAAAAAATCAAGATTTACATATAACCAACCAAACGTGAGCAAAATGAAAATCTGGATAATATTTCCAGATGTTGAAGTACATCCAAACACTTTAATTATTTAGAAGTAAAAAAATTGTGGTTCTAAAAACTTGTATAAATATGAAACCAGAAAATTAAACTTCTGGACTTGTAACCAAACAGGCCCTTAGTAACAGTAGGAAATTCAAAAACGCCCATACTTATTTCCGACCTATATAAAGTATAAACACCCAACTAAACCGTCAAGAAAGAAAGAGTTAAAGCAAGCAAAAACATGAGAAGATGAGTCAGGAAGATGGGCAGACTGCAGGAACCTCGACATATTTCTCAATCGTAGTCTGAGTACACATTTTCTATCCTTCTCTTCATTATTGTAGTTCTCAAGAAGTTCAATCACACCTAAACGACAAAGTACAAAATTACCAAAAGGCAAATTGTGGGTGTTGGAAAAAAAGAATTCAAGAAGTGGTCCACCGAAACTTCTAATGCTAAAGCAGAATAAGAAAACCTATAAGCAAGAAGAAAAATCATACATATCTGCATATACAACAAACAGACATATCTTAAGAACAAATTTGAAGTTTAACTTTAATCTTAAGAAACCAGATATTCTCAAAAACATGAAAAAGCAAGAGCATAACTCTATGGGCGTACCCTAGTGTGCCCCTTGAGAACAATCTCGTTACTCATGGGAATCCTATGCAGGTTATCCCCTTCTCCATCCGAATCGCCATCCTCGGAACTAGAATCCACCGCGGCAGGAGGCGGCCTGGGAGGTCCGATCATCATTCCATAGTCGCCTTCATCCCCACCTCCCGCGGCAGGAGGTGGCCTGGGAGGCCCGATCATCACTCCATCGTCGTCGTAATCATTGCCGCCTCGGCTCACACCGATTTCTGCCAGGTCGTCTGGATGGTTCTTCGGCGGCCGCTCTCCATCGCCGGACTCCTCAGAACGGTGAGGCCCGGCTACACCATAGGAAATGGGGTTTCGGGAGCGTCTAGGGTTAGGGTTTTCGGCATCGCCGGAATCAGGGTTTTGGAGGTGGGGCCAACCCTTGGAGAAGGGGAGGGAGGGCTGCTGGGGGCGGCGGGTGGCGGAGTGGACGGCCTCCAGAGAGGCTTGTTGCTTGGCTTGCTTGCCGAAGGAGAGGGGGAATTGCGCCCTCACCCCCTCATACAGCTCTGCCTCGTCTTCTCCATCCATCCTCTCTACCTCCTTCCTCCACTTCTTCTTCTTCTTCAATGATTTTGATTGCAGAAGTAGAAAGTGGAAAGCCCTCCTTATATAGGGCTTGGGACGCCAGTGAGAATGGATCGAGTTTACGACCCGATCCATGATCAAATTGCAATTCATGGTGAGAAACGTTTAAAACGTCAAAATAACGGTTGCCGCATTCTCGTGAGAAATTTGAAACTTTCGTATTTCTCGTGCTTAATCAAAATCCTCCCTCTCTCAACGGGCCGGGTTTTGTTCGGACTTAGGTAGAATCAGATCCTAAATTGATTTGAGATTATGGTATAAGGTCCCAACCCAAGTCTAATCAGACCCACCATAAGAGAAATCATATCCGGATCCTATAAGAATTACATGAATGGTAAAATAATATTTTATTATTTTTATATTGAAAATTTGCTGAATTTAATCAAAACTCGGATCTGATATAAAATTTCACAAACTATACCAGGCTCTATATATTAACCGGACCCTTTGGGTACTACCTGAATTCTAATTGGACCTTCTTATATTTATAACCAAACCCTGATCTTATAGGGTTTGATACGGACTGGGTCCAGGTCAAACCCGACCCATTGACACCCCTAATTCCTCTCTCTCTCTATGTATGCCTCATGGCAGGTTAGGCTCATCTTTCCCTGCTGCAAGGTTATAGCATGGACTGAACCAAAATTCTTCATCAAAGCATTTGATCAAAGGTAAAACTTTTTGTGATACAGGTGCTTTTCTTTGTTGAGTTTTCAGTGTGGTGTTTTTTTTTTTGTGCTCTCTTTTTTTTAGGTACAATTGAGTTTGAACCTGCAACGTCCCACCACAAGGAGACGTGCACTGACAGCTCCTACCAATCTAGTGGAGCTCCCTTTGGTTTGTGCTCTCCTCTTTCTTTTTGGAAAGGTGTTTCCATTTTTATGTTTGCTGATGATAAGTTTGGTTCCATACTATTCTACAGGGAAAGAATTTGAATTCTCAATTCTGAACTGTGAACTCTAAACTCTCTTAGGTCTTTCTCTATATTATATAGGGAAAGAATTTTAATCCTAGTATACTCAATCTATTATTATTAATAAACATCAATTAAGAAAACAAATCTTAATTCTACTAAACTAATAAAAAAAGATATAGATCAATTAGTAAGATTCAATATCTATTACAATGACCCAAACAAAAAATATTTAAACTAAATAATATGGATCTCAAATGATCCAATGAGAAATGTGGACACGAATATGTATTGCTCTGCATCTTATATGCATTCAAAAATTCAAATGTTGTTTTGATGATTCCTTTGTACGTTATAGCACCATGTCGATGATTGAACAAAATGACCAATTTAGGCATTTGTGTTATCAAATGCATGCATTTTTTTTGTGTGGTTTACTTTTACGCCCATGGATTAGTAATGTTGAACCATTTGTTCTTTAACATATAGGAGAATTAAGCATTATTAGTTGATAATATGCTTTTTTTCATGTCATTTGTTGTGCGTATCTTGCTTTCACTTTTCTTTTCTACTAGAGATTATGATCATGATTATGATGATGATGATTTTGATGATCCTGGCATGTTGATGGTGAATGAAGCTGAAGATTAAGTAATAGATGTTGTTGGGTTGGTGGTTTTGGCGAGGGTTATCATGATTACTATTATGCTGATTATTTTGTCAATGGTGATAATTATTTCGACACTTCTTGCTGGACTGATCCCATCGACCTCCTGAACATGTGTCTCAGCCAATCAATCAATCAATATATATATATATATATATATATTGATTGTCTACTAAAGAAGGTACTCAATTAATGAGTAGAAATCACGTTTCTGTTTTTTTTAGATCAAATGTTACCGATGTAATATGCATGGTTTGTTTAGTAGGAAACTTGTTTTGAATCATATGATTATGACTAAGTAATTAGGTTTTAAAAGGTCCAAAAACCAACGGCCCATAATATGGCAACATTTTAGAATTCAAATGATTACATCTTTACATCAAAAAGCATGATCCAAGGCTTCATCCTTAGCAAACAAACCATGTTGAACTAGATTGAGTCTATACAACTTTTATCTTTGATTTCTAGCTCATTAGTTTTGTACCTTCATTAATAGCCAATATATATATATATATATATAAAGGCTTGGATTGTGTTTTTTTAATGTAACTTTCATATTGATGGATTGTGATTTCTAGTTGTATCGACTCAATCTAACTACATAGATGTGTTCAAAATAGTTTATTTGCTAAGGATCAAGAGTTGGATTGTGCTTTTCTAATGTAAAAATGTGATCTTTTGAGTTATAAAATTTTGATACATTGAGCGCCATTAATTTTTGAATCCCTTTAAAACCTAATTACTTGTCATAATCACATGATTCAAAACAAGTTTCCAAATAAACAAACCATGTATATCACATATTTAACATTTGATATAAAAAATTTTATTATTTTTTTTAGAAAAAAATGATTTCTATTTATTCATTTTCCCAAAAAATAACCATAACACACTACAAGGATGAGGGTCAATAGCGATGACTTTTTCTCACTGTTATTGCCCTATTTATCGTACCTATAGGTCTATAATGAGGTAAAAAAGACACCAATCTTTTGCCTCAGTTGAGTAATAATGACGACATTTATAGGTTGTCGTTAATGTGTGACCCAACACCGATGAAGAATCTTGAAGGAACTGGAAACACCAATAGTAGCAACTTACCCTATAACAATGACATTTATGTGTCGCCTTTATAGCCTATAACGGAAATAATTAACTCATTGTTATAGTCGATAACGATGAAAAGTCATTATTATATGCTATAAAGGCGACAATTAAGTCGTTGTTACAACCTATAACAGTGACATAGGGTTAAGGCCGATAATGGCGACACAAAAATGTCGTTATCATAGGCCTTAAACCTACAAAAATAAAAATTTTATATTAGTTTTTTTATATTATATTAAATAAAATGGTAGATATAATTCAAATATACACTTCTAACATCCTCAAACATACATTCATTCAAATATAAACATATACTTCAAACATCAATTCAAATATAAACATACACTAATGTTTATACACCCTGAAATATACATTCAAATATAAACATATACTTCATCAACATACTCAAACATTCATCCTCTCCAACCCCCTCAAACATATATCTATTCAAATATAGACATACTTCAAACATCAATTCAAATATAAACATATACTAGTGTTTATACATTCTGAAATATATATTCAAATATAAACATACACTTCTCCAACCTCCTCAAACATTCATCATCTTCAACCCCCTCAAACATTCAACTTTATTTCAAATATAAATATATACTTCTCCAACCTCCTCAAACATTCATCCGCTCTAACCTCCTCAAATATTCATCATCAACCCCCTCAAACATTTAACTTCAAACATGTATTCAAATATAAACATACACTTCAAAAAAATAAACATACATCCTCTCCAACCCCCTCCCCTACATCATCTTCAAACCTACAACAAACACACTTAAAGAATGAGTACAATCTGACAATTCAAAAAAAAATATAAAAAAACAATTATGATAATATTAATAATGATGATAATAGTTGTATGAGAATTCAGTTTGATAACTTACAAATATTTTAATCACATTACGATTGAAGGCTCGGTAATGATTTTATCTTTTCTTGTACTTTCATGAGAATCTAGAAAAGCATAAAGATAACATTAACAAAATATATGCGCATTCAAGAGGATATCAACTTCAATTCAATATATATATTAGTTTATATATATAATCAGTTTCACACTAATACAATATCTCATTATGGTAAAAATTAATACAGGCCAAATAAAAAAAGAAGATATAAACTGACATGTGTCCTTAGAACACAACATGACATAAAAAACTATCACATGTTCATCCAACAAATAGACATCTGATGACCTTATCTACAAAAAAATAAGAGAGATCTCGGAATATGGGTTATGTCTGAGAGAATCTATGAAGGTATGCATCTACTCTTTGAGCTTCTTAGTTTCTTCTCTCTCGCTCGGCCAATTGTCGAAGGAGTCGCTCATGTTCTTCTTTATCTCACTTTTGTTCTTCTCTCTCTTGCTACCGTTAAACTCTGTATAACCTTTCTTTGCTTAATTGTTGGAGCTTCTATTGTGCCGCCTTCAGCTAAAAAGATAGCTCTGAAACATGGGCTTTGCCTTTGGATGGAATGACATGCACCCGTTCCTCTCGCATGTCCAAATCGTTCCCTGAGGGCCTTGGCAAAGATGTCTCATTGTAACATTGACGGGCCACCTTGTGAAGAACAGGTTTCATCACTTTCAATCTCCATAAAGTACAACTTGTTCGGCATGACATTAATATTTGATTATCAGTAATTAATGTTAATGTATAAAATAGAATGAATGAATGTGATTTCTGTTTTGTTGCTATAAAATATGAGTTACTTACAAAGGTATCTTCTGCTTTGCTGCAAATGAATGTTGTGTGATATAAATGTGTGTGCGCCTCTTTGTAGAATGCACTCACTGTCGGTTTGTGCACTTCTATTTCAGACCGCAAATAACAAATTTATAATCTATTAAATCACACATATTTAGCACTATACTACTATATGAAAAAAAATAAACTTAGGAAATAAGAAACTTACCCTCGTATAAAACCTTTAGGTGTACGAAGACAATCTACTGGTATGTTGGACTGTTTGTTTTGCTCTATTCATAATTTTCTCTAACGTCTACTGTTAACCAAAGTAAGATCAATTAGTTAACGAAAATCTTAAAATTTTAAACATTTACTTATGAATATATATATATAACATTTATCATCTAATAGTCTTTGGTAAAAAAGTTATAAGTCCATTTCCACACTTCAGAGTCGACTCCCTCGGGAGGATCTTTTGCTGCTTCATCGTGGTTTTCAAACCTCTGGTACTCCTTATAAAAATCTTCTTGCAACCTTGAGTATGATAGTTGAAATTTCTTATCTACGGTAGTACGATGTTTAGTTATATTCTTGTCTAAATCAAATTCGACATGCATTGAATTATCAAAATATATCTAGTAACACTTTTTGTATAGATTAATTTGTTTATCGAAATATAGTTATACAATATACTTACATAAATTGGCTCACACAACACCATCTTCTCGTCCTCTGAGACCTTTATTCATAACTTATGAGTGATGTTGGCTCGCTCCTTGACGATACATGAAAGCCTCCTAGAGAATACGGAGGTGCCCTTACCCATGATTCCTTGCATCTTGGGCTTTATAGTTACTGAAGTCATTCGTTGCTTGATTTGCTTTTGGTGGGCTAAGCATTTGTTCTTTCAATATTTGTGTTGAGAAGATTCTACAGTTGTTAAAATTTGTAGTAAGAAACAAATATTAATAGGAATGACAGTAATAAATTTTTAGTTGTACTAAAGAAATACTGGATTAATATTTACCTGAGGTCGTCGTGGATGACTCTAGAGTTGCAGTGGCCTTTGGTGTTTGGGAGGACATCTTTTCCTCCCTCGAAGTATCACTCATATGTGATATGAAGTGGACTTGGTCTAGGTGTTTACTTTGGCTAACAGATGGTGAATCGATTCACGAGAAGGAACAACGCACATATCCTCATCGTAAATATTTATATATCGATATTTGTTAATTTCATGCAAATAATATTAGATCAGACTACACTATACAAAATTGAATCATACAACAATATTTACTATCATACAAGAACAACATTAAATTTGATATATAATTTATGAGCCATATACATTTTCGAACTTGTTTTCAGTAGAAAAAAGAATACAAAGGCAGAAGACAAAGCAATAACACATGCACTTACAATACACTTTCTTTGTGACCCTAAATGCATTGTCAATACTTCAATAAGTAGATGTTCAACTATATTTATATCAAATTTTGGGTCTAACCATGAATCCACCAACCAATTAGGACTTTTTAGCTTCATAATATTTATCAATTATCCTCTGATTAGTATTCATCCTTAACCTATTATCATACCAATCAGTTTGCATATAGGCAATTTGCTCACTATATATATATATATATATTAGATATAACCATTTGCAGCATACACACTACATATATAACCCCCAACTTTCACCAAACGTCAAATTCTAAAATGAGATACACTTCAAATACAACTTGCAACACAAATGTGACTCAAACAAATTTTTTTATCAAGATAAAAATTCTATTATGGGAATTTTAAAAACCATAATTCTGAAGAGTTCATTGACGCCAAAAAAATGACAATTAACCATAATTCAAAAAATAAAAGATAGAAAGTCACCCAAGCAGAGAGAGATGATCACTCAGCTTGAGTAGGCATAAGAAAAAGATAAACTTAAAAACTTTATGCTTGTTTACCAGCACTAATTGTTGGTAATGATAGCCATGGCAGTTGCTATTGATCACCACAGTGAGTGACTTGGTAGTAGCATAAATAATTACTAATTTGGTAGATCATATTTGCTTTCTTGAAGCTCCGCAAAGATGGAATGCATACATGAAAGAAAGATATTGTAGATTAGGTCATATTAAATACCCTTAGGGCACATCTCATCCTCTATGTCATCCCCCATCATCACACCCCATTGAGATCTCACTGATAAAAGTTATTTTGATCAAACCTAATCTAAAAGATGGATTCAACATTATCAATTTCATAGGAATCAATTATTGGATTATATTTAAAAAAACAATATTTTTAAATCAACAAAATTTGGCATGTTAGTAACCATTGATTTTTTAATTGACAAATAAATCTACACATAAGTGGGATTTTGACTATTAAAATATTGATATATTCCCTAAATGAACCATGTAGATCATATCTAATATGTCAGATTTGTTCTGAACAACCTGCATCAATGAAATCATCCAAAGATGGGTATGACAGTAGGGATGATGAGTGAAACCAAACTATATGAAGATGTACTTGGGAACCACTCACGGTCCCCAAGTCAGATGTGTGGTTCCCGAGTGAAATGTACGAATTCAATATGACATGATTTGCTTATCATAAAAAATGGTAATTAAGTGAGTTGCTTCATATGAATAGCGTTACAGAGAGAGAGAGATATGATGCATTCAAAGCTCTACAAAATAAAACAGAATGCACACACAAGAGAGAGATGATGCATTCAAAGCTCTAAAAAATAAAATGGAATGCATACATATAAGAAATGGAGGAGGGTGGCCAATGGTCCGGCGGCATCACTTGAGCAAGGAAAAAGCTTCCCACGGTCCGACAGAGACCACAGAGAGAGAGGAGGGAGGATGAGGCCAATGGTCCAATAGTGTCACCCAAGCAAGGAGGAGGAAGGTCGATGGTTCAACAGATAATGCAAAGAGAGAGGAGGGAGGAGGAGGTTTCGACGGCATCACTTGAGCCCGAGCAAGGAGGAGGCTTTGAGAGAGGAGGGAGGCAGTCTAGAAAATCTGCAGATAGAGAGAGAGAGAGAGCGAAATAAAAAAATAAATAAAAAGGGCTCGTCGGGCCCTGATTATAAACTCTATAATGATGACCTTTATGACGTCATTATAGAGTCTATAAGTAAACTATATAATGGCAACACGAGCATGTCATCATTATAGAGTAAACCCTATAACAACCTCAGTGAAATGTCACAATTATTGATTTATAACAGGTATATTGTTAACAACGATATACAAAGTCCTTGTTACAGAGTAAAACCCTATAACAACACCATTTATATATCACCATTATTTCTCTTTAACAACAAGATTATCTACCATTAAATATTGCCATTAAATTGTTTTAATGAAAATATTTAACGGCCAGATAATGTCATCGTTAAAGATATACCTTTAACGGCGATATATAAGGGCATCATTATAGATATGTCTTTAATGACGATAGGTGTGCAGGGGCAAGGTATTCAAGATACCATCCTTCTCGCCGTTATTGATAAAACAATAATGAGGAGTTTCATGGCCATAGTAGAATAATAACAGCATAAAATTTATGTCATCGCTAGTACCTAGTAAGTAGCGGGTCAAAAATATGTCATTAGCCATTGATCAATAAGGGTGACTTTTGTTGTCGCCATTGAAGAGTCACTGCTATTGACCCTCATCCTTGTAGTGACAATCCACCTATATTTGCTCTTATTAGTTTGGATCTGGATCAAATTTAACATTTTATTCAAGTCTCCAACATAGTATTTTGCATTCTACCACTCTTTGTTGGATCTGGTATTACCATGAAAAATCAAACATCTTTCCACCCTCACTGCATTGAATTTAACTTATACCAAATCCATATCACAATCCAATGTTCTAGAAGTCACATCTAGGTCAAGATCAGCCACGATCTACACCATATTAGTGGAGGTCACTAGCATGACCAACGAGGTGGTGGTGAAGGCGCCGGATCAAACTCCACTGGAAAACAGGTGTATATGCAATGTTTGAAGGTGTGCCATGTAAGGCAGAGTGGCCGTGTGGTTTGCCTTGTTTGGGGGCATGTCCATTAAGTGGTCTGTTCTCGATAAGGGTTCCTTGCAGTGTTATCAACATTGATGTATATCGACTTGAATCACCTAATACGTATTGTATCGCTAGAAAATCAATATGGAACTGGCGTAAACATGCTAATTTAAAATTAGTTAAAATTAGTTAAAATTAGTTTTTTTTAATATTATTCAACTATTATTTTGACACGTGGCTTTATAAGTTAAGTGATTCAAAGCAATTCATCCCTGAATCAATATAATCAAATTCACCTGAATTGTTTAGAAAATGATTCATGGCCTGAGACAATATTGACAACAATAATTCCTTGCCATCAAAAAAGGAAAAATCATAGCATTTACTCTTGTTTAGGGATGATACTAGACTAGAGAAAAGCGGGGATCCATTCGAACCCGCCCCATTTGAGGCAAGGATGAAAGACATGAAACGAAGAATGAACTAGGGATGGAGGTGAAAATAAAAACCCGTGCAGGGATGGACTTACACTTTCTCCCACCCCACCTTGACCTGTTCCCCATCCTAGTTAGTAGAATAACTAAAATACCCTTATTTATTTAATAAAATTTCATAGAACTCCTATATGTAAATTTCTATTGCTAAATTTTTAACTTTAAAGTCTAAAAAAAACCTTTTCGACTTCTTCAATTCTCCTTTATCTCCTTCTTTCGATCACCATGGTCGACCTTTTTAGCCTCCTCTCAAGGCTCCTCATGCCGCTCGTTGTGACAACTCAAACCTCTCAGTGGCTTGGCCTCTCTTTTTCTTCCTTCTAACAAACACAATGGTAGTAGATGAGGATGGTAAATTTGGTGAGATTGCGTAACAAGGAAGAAAGTGAAGATGGAGATAAGGATGGTAAATTTGAGACGGGATGGAGGTTTAAAGTCTTCCTCCACGTCATGAGAATGGAGGTCACTATTTTGAGATGGGACGGGGATGGAGACCTTGTCTCCCTCACTCACCCCGGTCCATTGTCATCTTTACTCTTCTTATCTGACTGCCATCAATCCATCATTATGACAAATATCAATCATTTTTCTTGAAAATTGCAAAAAATATGTTCGCCTATCCGTACAAAAAACTCTAAATATTGGTCGAAATTATTTTTTCCTTAAAAAAAACTTCATTTGTTTTTATTTTTTAATTAATTATTTGTCAATATTTTGCAAGAAAACATGCAAACATATTTTCACTAGAAAAAGGATGGGGCGATTTTGCCATGTTGGGCTTTTGTCATTATGGAGTCACTATTGGACAAAAGTTTAAAACGGCAAAATAACATACGCCAAATTCTCACGAGAAATTTAAAAATGCTCACATTTCTCATGTTTTATGGCAAAATATCAGCAAGATAAATCAATCAATGAATTATTAATTATACTTGTTAAGATAAAACAAGACATATATATGAAAAAGTACCACGTTTTCTTGTGTAACAACTGATATATCAGTAAATAGCATATAAAAGCATGATGTTTTGTAAATAATAGTACACTTATATTTTGAAAATATCATGACTTTTTCAAAACATGACTGACATTTGACATCATGGTTGGGACTAGTGGTGGAATCATGTAAGGATGGACAGGTCTTGGGGGTCATGGGGCACGTACGGTCTCATAATAAGCCTTAGTAAATGTGTATTGAGACTTTGTTTTGGGCCTATTTAAGGCTGGGTTTTAAATTTTAAATATGGTTATAAATATCTCTGGTAATTTGAGTTTCTCACAACTTTCTTATGAGAAACCGCATACTTTGAAAGTTGTGATAATGGTGCGAGAAATTCAAAATATTTCCTATTTTGAAATTTAATGGTTATCATAATAATTGATACTTTTTTTAAATTTAATATTTTACACATTTTCATTGTCTTTTCTATAAACTTAAGTGTACCAGGATTCTTCAAGATTTTATTCGAAAAAGTAAAGTATTCAATGTTTATCAAGATATCTCTTGCTAAGAAAATCCCAAAAAGGAGATTTGAGGTATTTTTTTCTCAGGTAGTTGGAGAGAGTAAGATTACTATTTTAGAGAGAGAGAGGGGTGAGAGAAATAGATTATTATTTTCCAATGAGAGACCACTATTTCCTGCGGAAAGAGAGAAGGAATGCTATTTTCTAGAGAGAGAAAGATTACTATTATTTTAGAGAGAGAGAGAGAGAGAGAGAGAGATTTTGAAAAAGATGGACCGAATCTACATGAAATTTACAAGCGCCAAAGACAAACCTTCTTAGGAAACCCAACCCCTCCTTTAGAGGCTGCCTATGCGCAGGCGCCTGCTCGAGCAGTCGCCAGTGAACAGTGTCGCAAATTCGTCTACATGCGATCAGTGGCAAACTTGGTATTTTTAGTATTCCGGGGCAATAATATGTATGTCCGTACTATTACCTCTAAAGCGCATGGTCACAGAAAGCGAGGAGAGCTGAGATAGCGTACACAAAAAATAGCCTGTTGACGGAATTACCCCTATATTCAACAGGAAATAGCGAGATTGTATTTTCAAGTCAAAGGAAAAGCACTGTCCTTTCTCCAACCCCATAAAAGAAGATCCAGCAGAAGATTTACCCAATTACATAAAAGCCCTTGTCTTTAACCTAGAATGACGTGACTGCCGTAACTCCAATAATTGGCAATCTAACTTGGGTTAAGGGGCCTAGTTAGAGCACGAATAGACACTACTAGGCTTGTTGATGGGCTTAGTTGTTATGGAGCGGGACTTGGTCAATCCTTCTTGAGTCAAGCAAACCCAGCTGCACCTAGTTCTTCATACCAAAGAGGCAGCTTTTGGCTAGACTTGATAGACCACGGAGTAAACATGGCCATGAACACGGGGGTGGTTGTGAGGGTGCTGAGATGAATGGACCGGATCAAACTCCAATGGCGCATGAGTGTGTTCGTAGCTTTTAGAGGTCCGCCGAGTAAAGCAAGGTGATCGTGGATCCCCACCTAGGATTTTTCTAGCATTGATTAAGGTTTCTCATCATAAAAAACAAAGATTCTTATTCAAAGCTTTTTAAATATTAATGTCATCTCCTAGCTAAGATGACCACTTTGAATCAACAGGCTAAGTTATCAGTCAGAGGTAAGAAAACAACAACTATGACTAAATTTCGCTGGAACAGTACAAAGAAACAGGTTTCAAACAATGGTTATATTTCAGAACCTTTGAGCAAGCTACACGGATCATCACATCAAGTGACAAGTTCGACCAAACAACGAAGTTGGCTGCATGCTTGATTTGGGATAGATCATAGACCAACTCCTGACTTCCCTAAAGCTAAGTGGATTGAGCCAACCTAACCAAACTCCTATGCTTTGACTGAACAATTAACTTGACTAAGACAAAGATCCTTAAAAGGTATTCTAGTATTTTTGGTACTAGATAAAAGTCAGACACATCCTTTTCACTGTTAAGATCATTTCTGTAAAAAAAAAATCTTTTTTTCTCTCATCTCTTCACTTGCACTGACTGTGAGTCGGTCTGCACCTCGTTATTAGTTGAAAGAGTGGGGGAAGGTGCTGCTCTTCTTACTGTCTGGCCCTCCTTTAACTCTTCACCTTTCTGTGGCACCATTACCAACATGAGTAAATCTCACTAGTTTTTCTCTTTTTTTTTGCCATTTGGAGACAATGGTGTACATTGGTAAGGTTTTTATCTCTACAGTGATTGTTTTCAGCTTAAGTTTCAAAACCCTTTCGTTCAGTGATCTTCTGCTTCACCAAAATTGCTCTTTCTCTGGTTTTCTTTGTTTTTTGGGGTTTCCCTGAGATTGGTTTTTCCTTTTATAGAATGAGGAAGGTTGGTGCCTTTGGTGGAGGTTGAATGGTGGCTTTGTTGAAGGAGAAGTTGGTGTAGACAGAGGAGATGTTTGGGTTTTCAAGGAGGCGGATACGTTTAGGAAGGTAAACGTTTGATTTTTAGTGTTTTGTTAGTTTGATAAGTATGATTGTTTTAAATGGTATCATTGTCAAGTCTGTTTGGCTTTTCTCTGTTTTGGGTAATGTTGGTGTTTCTTTTTGTTTCTCAAGAATGTTAAGTGTGATGAAGAGTGACCCATCAAATGCAGATGGGGAATTTTGGAATTGGGTCATAAAAGTTTTAGTGTGGAGAAGGAGTGTTATTTGTTCCTGGTTGTAATGTGCATTATGGCTCTGTTGAGACCCTCTTTTTAGGTTTGGTGTTGTCTTATGCAATGTGATGGTCTTCGGCTTCTTGTGTAAGGATAAATAAAGCATCATTTTGTTTGTTAGTAGTGTATGGAGAAAGTGTAGGCTAGAGAGAGGAAAGGAACTTTCATCAATGCATTTTATTGAAAGTACAATTGAACAAATTGAGGGCTAACTTATTGTGAAAAAAGTCGCATGAACATAGACGAAGAGAGAGGGAAGAAAAGAAGCTATCCAGAGTTTGCATTTTGCAATTCCTTGAGGTGTGCACAGTAAGCCTTATTTAAGATCAGTTGCGTATGTGAAGTGAATAGTGCCCCTAAAGGTCTAAGTTTATTGACTCTAATCTTGATCAACTCAACCTAATTTCGTTATATTGATAGTGAAAATTACTTACTCAAATGCTGAAATAAATATCTAAATCTACTAAATACTATACTGCTTTTACATTTTTGCATTGGGTAAATGCTTAGAGATGGTAACCTTTTGCATTCACATCCTATGCCAGTACACCTCCACCCCCCCCCCCCCCCGTCTTTCCGCCGCCAATCACATTGCTAGTATCAATTTTTTTTTCTTTCAAGTAGATGCCCTATCATCATATGTGTGTATTCAGTGAAGTATGGATCCTTACGCCAGCTTTCACAGTGTGTTGTTTCTCCAATAAAATAATCTTATGATGTCTAGCTGTTGCTCTTTCTGGGATTAAAGTCTGCTCAGTTATCATATGGTCCTCAATATTGCCTCTGTCTTGTATCAGATTGAAAGTACAGCTTGGAGATTCTGCTCAGGGAGCTAGGAGCCCTGTGCGGCATCCTAAACACATCAGCCATTCCAATGTAAGCCTTTCCATGTTTATGGGTAGTTATATGCTTGTACCTCTATTCATGATTTGACAAAAGCAAGAAGATACATAAATAGAAAAAATAATCATATATAAATTTGTGTTAGCATTTGTGCACACAATGCAAACCTTTGAAGAAAGCCTTATTTGGATATCCTTGTAGGGAGAAAATGTTACATCAACGAACACCCACTCAACAGAGTCCTACTCCAGCGGATTTGACACCCTATTTTTACCAGAATTTGATATTAATAACTGCACTTCTGACACCTGCAAAAACTGGACGGAGCTGGCTACCAGTGGGGAAAAGCCTGCGCCTCGCTTTAGTGTAAGAGATTGTTATTCACGCTATCATAAATTTTATTTGTCAAGTCTATACTTTCACCTCATCAGTAAAATGCATTCACATTGGGGTTTTAAGAGTGGATGATGAAACTACTCTTTTGAATAGCATGAAGCAACAGTCATTGGAAGTAAGATGGTGGTGGTTGGTGGTGATTCAGGTCATGGATTATTAGATGATGTCCAGGTAATATGCAATTTCTTTTTAGCAACGTATAGTTTAAAATAGCAAGGAAGGTGTTTATGTGATAACATATCTTATCTTCCATGCGAAGGACTGTCGATTTAATATTCTTATTTTGCCTGACAATGTTCATTTTGTTTGATGACTTTTTGCTATGTAGCTTTTACCGTTGTCGATATTCTCTGATGATTTGCTTTCACAATCTTTGCATCTTTTCTTCAGATTTTGGACTTCAACAAACTCACCTGGTCAACAACAAAGTCTGCTCCAAAAGCTTACTTTTCACCATCCAGTCTGCCCTCCAAGGTTCCTCCATGCAAGGGGCATTGCCTGGTTAGTTCTTTTACAATTCCAAAATTGGATTTGCTTTACCTGGTTTCTATGTTAGTACGAGGCCACATTTCAAGAAATCATCATACTTGTATCTAATTACTTGCCATCAAATTGTGATGAGGCAACATGTAATTTACGCATATTTCATGAAGGAACTAAACTTGAATATCTTTCATTTTAACATATTCTATGTTGAGCAGGTTTCATGGGGAAAAAAGCTACTCCTGATAGGAGGAAAAAGCAACCCCACATGTGAGAGAGTTTCAGGTTGAAACATAAGCCTTTTATTTCTTGGGCTGATTTTGATCTTTCTAGATGCTGAAGTATTGACTGACTCAAATTTCATTTATGTCAGTTTGGGCTTTTGATATAGAGACAGAATGCTGGTCACGTGTTGAAGCAAAAGGCGATATCCCGGTACTCCCTCAGACATGGCATTAGAATATTTTATGTGGGATGTATTCAGAAATAGTTCACCGGATGTCACTTTTGTCCTCCATTGCTATTATTGATGATTGTGGGATGTGGAATACATGCATTCTCTTCTCTTTGTAAATGGTATCCTATGTAAAGCGTTACAAATGATTTTGGTTTTCATGTGTGATGAGGATGAGGATGAGGATGCTGTTATGACTTCCAATTTCTAGAAGTTTTCTAATCGCCAAGCAGCCAACTTCATCTTTGGTTTTCGTGTGTGATGAGGATGCTAGTTATGGCTTCACAATCTTTAGAAGTTTTCTCATTGCCAATTTCATCCATTGGCTCCGTGAATTGCTTAGTTTTGATTCGTGAATTATATTTTTTAATTTTTTCCTGTATGAAAAATTGTAGATCCTAAGCCTTATTTTCTAGAGTAACAGGTAGCTCGTAGTGGACACTCTGTGACCAGATCAGGTTCTGTTTTGATCCTTTTTGGTGGTGAAGATGTCAAAGGAAGGAAACTAAATGATCTTCATATGTTTGATCTGAAATCTCTTATGTGGCTTCCTCTTCATTATACGTGAGTAGGGATCTCGATGCAGCATGTGGTCATTGTTGTACTTTATTTTCCCCAAACCATATCATTGTGAAAAATCTGTGGCCCTTAGTGGGCCAACATGTGTTCGTATCAGTTATATTCATCAAAGAACATCAAGAAATGCATTATTTTATGGCTGCCCAATAGATTACACTAATTTTCCAAAGATTTTGCACAGTGGAACAGGGCCATCCCCCAGATCAAACCATGTTGCTGCTCTTTATGATGATAAAATGCTTATCATATTTGGTGGTGCAGCAAAGTCCAGGATTCTCAATGACCTATATTCACTTGATTTTGAGACAGTATGTAATAATTTATCTATGGAATCCAACTTATGATGTTGTTTTTGTTTTCCTTCTTTATCTTTACTCTTTTTTCCCCAGATGGTGTGGTCAAGACTTAAGAATCGAGGTTTCCACCCGTCTCCAAGAGCAGGATGCTGTGGTGTTCTATGTGGCACTAAATGGTACATAACAGGAGGTGGAAGCAGGAAAAAACGTATGTATAGTTGATTTTTCTAGTTGGAAAATACAACACACTGTTTTAGATTTATACGTAGGGGTGTCAATGGGTCGGGTTTGGTTCAGACCCAGGTGGAACCATACCTGGCACCAATTTTTGGGTATGGTATCGGGTCTGGACCCGGATCTAATCAGACCCACCATAAAAACCATACCCCGGACCCAATAAGAACTACATGAACCAGACCCCCTGTCAAATACTATTTTTTATCATTTTTACATTGAAAATTTGTGAGTCTTAACCGGAACTCAGGTTGGGCCCAGGTCTGGTATAAAATTTCACAAACTATACCAAGATTCATGTATTAATCTGACCTTCGGGTCTGGACCCAGGTCTTAATCGGGTCTTTTTATTTATCACCATACACGGACTCTGTAGGGTTTGGTATGGGTCGGGTCCGGTTAAACCTGACCCGTTGACGCCCCTATTTATACATCTTCGCCATTAAAGGTGCTACTGTTTTGAACACCATCTCTTTTGGCTTAATAAGGAAGTGATTTTGACACTGCTAATTTGCCATATAATACAAACCTGCTGTGTGATCTAGTTGATTTACTTACTTGCTCATAATTGACATATTCTTTCATGGAAATGGATTGATAAGTATGGTATTCAGGTTGGTGGAAGAAGGCACTTCTACTTTTTACTATCTATAATTTTTGTTCTAATTAGTGTGCTTCTTCCATATTAATTGGTACACTACTTTAGGAATTTATGAGTAAACATGGTTAATGTTTTTCATCCTGTTCCTTAAGGCTCCTTTAGAGACGTGAATAACTGGGTTGTACTCGGGATGGATCTAGGCATTATGGTCTCCGACTTATTCAGATCCGGTCCAATTGGATTCAGAGTCAGATAAGATCAGATAAAGCCGAATCCAGATCCCATTAGCTGAAAATTCAAAACTTTTACATATTTGGATTTTAGTTGGATTCAGCCTTAGATTTGGATACAAAGCCCAATACTGAATACAGATCTGTCTAGTAATCGGGTTCAACTTTAACTACCAAATCTGACTAAATGGATTCGGATTTGGGTCAAGTGTTGGATTACATCTGACCCATTGCTTCCCTAATTAGAGAGAAAGTGGTTGGAGAGAATTCGAGGGGTTTGGGCAAATGAGGCAATAGGAGAGTCTAAAACAGAGAACTAACATCTCTTCCAGGAAGAGTTTTGTTCTCTCTCTGATTTTCCTCAAAATTTAGGAAAAGACTAGTCTCTACCATTAGGTAACAAAGGTTTCTGAACTCTCCCCCTGTGCCATTCTTTCCTCTCCTTAAACAAGCTAATTCAACTTCCAAGCTTAACATAGTGCGAGCTCTTTGGTTACTGTGGTGCCAAGGTGATTTTGGAATACCGTTGCTTTCCTGTCATACTTCAAGAGGTCCAGGGCCTTCAACAAAGTGTATCTTGTCTCTCTGTTCATTTTCCTTGGACTATGGGACTTTGAAAATGTTTAGCAGATTTGAGTTTCTTGACCATGTGGTAGGGAAGGAAAGATTTTGAATCTTGTGTTTCTTCTTCTCGTCTTCTTGCACATAGATTGATATATTCCTTAGACATGATGTCTTTATTGTGATCAAAATGTCATGCTTCTTGGTTGATAAACTATGTTTAGGAGAAAGTGCAAAATTATCATAATTGTGGAATAGAGAAGAAAAATAAGAGCTTTAGTGACTAAATGGGATCCTAGTTCTAATCCCAAGTAAAAATGCATGCCAGATATCAGAGAATGATATCAGTGAAGCTTTTTCATTTGGGTGGCTGTTGAAACTAGTCCAATGCTAGGAAAGTTTTTGCATAAATCCTTGGAGCTAGGTATTTTGCCTCCTTTGGTTGGCTAGCACAAATATAAATTTCAATTTCTATCCTTGCATTTGTACAATTTGGTGTAAACTATGAGAACAAGTTTGCTAGTAAGTGCATAAGAGATTACACCTTTTGTCAGAAAAATACGAAACTGTGGTGCTAATTGGGTCATAGTGGATTCTGATTAGTTTAACTTCTGATGCTGTATTAATATATTTAGCCAGATGAGAAAGATCTCTCTCTAGTAGCTCGGATGCATAAAGCCATGGTTTCAATACTCTTTGCTTTCAAATTTATCCTAGTGGATGACATCAATAAATAAGAAAAAAAGAAAAAAGAAAAAAGAAAAAAGAAAAAAAGAGGTGGGATGATGGAAATGCTCCAAGAATTATTGGGTGCAGAAAGATGTTTACGTTGTGATTTTTTTTCACAAAGACAACTTGGCATACATTATGTCCTTAATAAGAGGTGGGATGGTGAAAATGCTCCAAGAATTATATGGTGTGAAAAGATGTTTATGTTGTGATTTTGTTCATAAAGACATCTTGGTAGCAGGATCATACATTATGTCCTTAATGCAGGTTCCATGGGCCATAACTTTGTGGATCTCTACGTCTTATGTCTTATAGCCTGCTTTCTTCTAGATTTGCAGAACCTATTTGTATAAACAATTTTATTGGATTTACCTATTTTGGACCCTGTTTTTCAAAGCCTGAAGATTTGTGACAATACATCTGTGACTCATCAGTTCTTCCTCTTTACAACCTTATTCTTTTGTTTGTTTAATTAACTTCAGATCCAATATTTGGCGCTCCAAGTCAGTTGGAAGCATGAAGAAATATAGCCTGGTTTTATACTGGAGAACATATTATATCTAGGTCATTTGTGTTCTTGAGATTCCTGCTGTTTGTATTTATTGGTGGCATATTTCCCCTGATGCTAAATAGAAGGTCTTCTAAATATTTAATTCTCAAGGTGGTGATTTTTATTATGTTCTGAAAATTCTGTGACATGCAAACACCCCCTAAAAGAAAAGTTAGCTTCCTTTGGAGCCATGAAAATTCTTGGAGCAATTTATAAATGGAAGTCATAAGTATTTTTGCTGAAGTTTTGGGAACTTTCATCCATCCATCCCGTTTTTTAATCTAAAATCGTAAAGGAAAAATTACAGAAGACAGCAAGCTACTTTTTTTGGAGTTGTTGAATATATGAGCAGAACCTGACCCTGCTTTAGGGCTAACAAAATGCAGTAAAAAAACTACCACAAAGAAAAAAAAATTGTAAATGGCAAATATTATCCACAATGTTTCTCATGTAACTGAACTGAATGTGAAATACCCAGGTGGAAAACACAGTCCTCAAGATAAAAGATAAAGTAATCTAGAAAACTGGAAAGACAAAAGTTTTAATTCTGAAGTTGACATTTATTTGGTATGTAACAAATAAATCAGATGAGAATGGAGATAGACAAGAATCATGAAAGCTTGTTTTGCCATAGTTCAGGACTTCTTGTCTGCAATCTATGTCACACAGATACTCCATTTTGACTGCCGTTCTGTATCCCTTTATATACAAGTTAAAATGAAATGGGGATCTTCGAAACACGAGCTTTGATTAACAAGAGCAAGTGTCAAGAATGACACTAAAGCATAACCCTTAAAAAGGGTATAACTGGAAACAAAATAAAAATAAAAATGTATTCTTTATTGATATGAAAAACCAATTGCTTAAGAAGCATTGGAGTAAAATACAAGAGGGGCTGCACCCCTTTATATACACAGCTGAAAGAGGACTCAATAGAGCTGTTGGGCACAGTCCAACAACTCTATTTAGAGCTGTTGGACTGTGTCAGTCCAACAGCTCTATTAAGAGCTGTTGGACTGTGTCAGTCCAACAGCTCTATTGCTAGTCAAGTCTGGACAGGACTTGACTAGCAACAGTCATTCTAGTTCAAACTGAACTAGATGACATAAAGACAAAATAAAAATAAAGGGAAAAAATACAGAAAAGAAAGAAATTAAAAATGTATTTATATATATATAATAATATAATATTATTATATATACATATATGTACAATTTTACATTTTAACACTCCCCCTCAAACTTACAGTACAATGAGCGAAAGTTTGTCTAAGAGAAAGTGAAATCGGGGAGCAGCGAGAGGCTTTGTAAAGAAGTCTGCTAACTGATATTCTGAAGTGACATATGGCAGATCAATTATCCCGTGTAAATATTCCTCTCTGACGTAGTGACAATCCATTTCGATGTGTTTGGTGCGTTCTTTGAATGTTCTGTTACTGACAATGTAGATCGCACTTTTGTTGTCATAACACATTTGTGAAGCCTTTGTTGCTTCAACTCCCATGTCAGCAAGCAGTCGTCGGAGCCAAACTACTTCCATGGTCGTGGTTGCCATGGCTCTGTATTCAGCTTCGGTGGATGAGAGAGATACCTTCTGCTGCTTTTTACACCTCCACGAGATTAATGATTCCCCTAAAAAGACACAAAAGCCAGTGGTTGAGTGTCTGTTATTGGGATCACCTCCCCAATCAGCATCAGTATATGCAATTAAATCAAGAGAAGAGGAGGAAGATAAGAAAAGTCCTCGTGAAAGAGAGGACTTGATGTATCTGATAATACGCATGATTGCTCCCATATGAACAGAAGTAGGAGCATGTTGAAATTGACTTGCTGTATGAACAGCATGTGCTATATCTGGTCTGGTAATGGATAGATAGGAAAGTGCCCCGACAAGCTGTCTGTAAGGAGTAGGGTCTGCAAGAAGTTCTCCATCATCAATCTTCATTTTAACATTAACAACTTCTGGAGTGTCAACTTTCTTATCATCAGTAATACCAGACCTGAAAACAATATCAAAAGCAAATTTAGTCTGAGATAATAAATATCATCTAGGAGAATAAGCAACTTCAATGCCTAAAAAATATCTCAACAAGCCCAAATCAGTCATTTCAAAATGAGATTTAAGAAGTGTTTTGATTGTTTCAACTCCCTGTTTATCGCTTCCGGTGATGATCATATCATCCACATAGAGAAGAAGCACAATGATCCCTGCATCAGAATTCTTAATAAACAAAGCAGTGTCAGTTAAACAGAATTGAAAACCAATATCAATCATAACACGACTAAACCTATCATACCAAGCTTTTTGTGCTTGTTTAAGTCCATAAAGAGCTTTTTCTAAGCGAAGGACTTTACTCTTAGGAATACTTAGACCAGGAGGGGGTTCCATATATACTTCTTCAACTAGCTTTCCATTTAAAAAAGCATTTTTGACATCCATTTGAAAAATAGACCATTTTTTGATAGAAGCTAAGGCAATTAAGGTTCGGACAGTAGTCATACGAGCCACCGGAGCAAAGGTTTCTTCATAATCAATCCCATATTCTTGGGCATAACCTTTGGCTACTAAACGGGCTTTATATCTTTCAAGAGTACCATCACTCTTGGTTTTAATTTTATAAACCCATCGACATCCTATAGTTTTTTTCCCTGGAGGAAAATCTTGAATATTCCATGTAGAAGCCTTTTCAAGTGCATCTAATTCAGCTTTCGTGGCTTCTATCCATTTGATATCATTTTTTGCTTGAAAATATGTGGATGGTTCTTCATATGAGTGAATTAATGCAATAACTGCCCTATATGTGGGTGAGAAAGACTCGTATGATACAAACTTTTCTGGAGGCCTCGAGATTCGGGATGATTGTCTAGTTGGAATGTTAGAATATTTCTCAAGTGCACATGGAGTATTAGACTCTTGTCGCCTGGAATATTGAATACTAGTATCTCTATGAACTTCTTCATTTTCAACATTAAGATCAATAATTCTTGGATCATCATCAAAGTTACAATCAAGGTCATATTCATCAGATGTTGATGTTAGATCTAGCAAAAAGGAGTACTCAGTGACGTCTTTTAATTTTCTAAAATCAAAGAAGCTCTCCTTTTCAAGAAAGGAAACATTTCTAGACACATATAGTTTATTATTTTTGAAGTCAAAACATCTATAACCTTTCTGGTTTTCAGCATATCCTAAAAAGGCACAGGGAATCGCACAAGGGGAAAGTTTATCATTTTTGTCAGTAAATATAAAACATTTGCACCCAAATATTCTTAATCTAGAGTAGTCTAGAGAAATGTTCATAAGTTTTTCAATGGGAGTGATATTTTGTAACGAAGAAGATGACATCCTATTAATGAGATAGGTGGCAGTTAAGGCAGCTTCTGCCCAAAAGTCTTTAGGGACTTGATTTGCTATTAATAAAGTTCTAGTGGTTTCTATAATATGGCGATGTTTTCGTTCTGCCAGTCCATTTTGTTGAGGTGTATAAGGACAAGATCTTTGATGTGTGATGCCATGCAATTTAAGATAATTTTGAAAATCTGTGGATAAAAACTCTCCCCTTGAATCTGTGCGAAAAATAGTAATATCATTTTGAAATTTGTTTTTAACCATATTATGAAAAGTTTGAAAGTATGAAAATACTTCAGACTTATGTTTGAGAAAGTACATCCACGTATGTTGGGAGAAATCATCGACAAAAATAACATAGTAAACAAATCCTCCTTTAGAAATTACTGGTGCAGGACCCCAAACATCCGAGTGTATTAATTCAAGTGGTCTTGAAGAGAAAAAGGTTCTGTTCTGAAATGATTATCTTTTCATTTTGCCGAGAATACAATCTTTACAATCAAATGATTCAGAGTTACAAAATTTTCCTAGATTTGGAAAATGTTGGATTTTGGCTATATGTGGGTGACCAAGTCTCTTATGCCACAGTTCCAACTCTATTTTTTGAATATTATAACAAAAAGCTTTCTTCGGCATTTCCAAAAAATCCATGTAATAGAGTCCTCCTTCTCTATGGCCTTCCCCAATCAGCTTGCCTGACTGGCGATCCTGTACCCAACAACCATGAGAAGAAAAAAAAATATTACACCCATAATCAGAAATTTGAGATACAGATAAAAGATTTAAATTTAATTTGGGAACATGTCTAATTTCTGGAATAAAAAAATATTTTGTTTTATAAATTTTTTCAAAATCTCCTATTCCTTCTATTTCAAGAGAAGTCCCATCAGCAGTAAAAACCTTTGACACACTTGTTTTATTTTTAACACATTTGGATAGACTTTGATTATTTGAGGTCATATGAAAAGATGCACCAGAGTCAAGAAGCCAAGAAATTTTACCTAAATCAGAAAAAGATGAGGCTGCTGCGCCGGTTGAAGCTTCAGATGAGGAAGAGACACCTTTGATGAGAGGCTGAAGGATCTCCATTAGTTGGGCCAGGGAAACTGGTGCATCCTGATCTTTAGGCTCCGATCCAGCAATTGCAGCTCTTTTTTCTCTCAGCTCCTTAAGTTTGGGACATTGTGGCCTGTAGTGTCCCGGTTCATGACAGTGATGACAAATAACTTTCTTCTTATCATAGTCACCATTTTGTCGGTTAAAGTGAGGAGGCCTATATGATCGAACATGATTCCCTGGTCTAGACACGGCTAAAACGGAATCATCTTCAATTTTTAAAGAACCTTTCCGGAGACGATTTTCTTCCATTGTTAACTCTTCAATAGTTTCAACAATAGAAGGAATTTTTCCCCGGTGAAGTAGGGCCGATTTAGTGGTTTCAAATTCCGGCCTTAATCCAGTGATAAACTGGTAAAAATATTCAACATCGAGTTGTTTCTGACGAAGCTCGATGTTTTCGGCACAATGCCACTTTGGTTCTAAAAGGGAAAGTTCTTCCCAAAGTTCGGACAACCCATTGTAATATTCACGAATAGTTTTGTCTCCTTGTGTCATCATTTGAACTTTTTCTTGGAGGTTGCACACGTGTGCAATATCTTTAAGGGAATACATATTCTTAAGGTATTCCCATGCCTTTATCGGCATGATCAAATTTGGCAAGACTTGAGCATTTTTTAATGTCAACGCTATTGATAAGCCATGACATTATCTTCGCATGAGATATTCTCCATTCTTTCCATTTTTTCTCGTATGAGGCAATAGCCTTGATTTTCTCTTCTTCCGATAGAGGGACGTCTTTATCTCCCTCATTTTTAGTAAGAGATAGCTTAGGTTCCGAATCGGAACCATCCACAATCCCCCATAAGCCTTTTCCCCATATATGGTGCTTCATGATTGAAGCCCATGTTACATAGTTCGTATCGCTTAGTTTCATAGGCATGATGGTGACTTTATCATTGTCATCCATCGATTACAAGGAGAGAAAGAATAGGGATAGAAGAGAAACAAGAAGGAAAATGAGAAAGAAAGAAAAAAAAAAATACAACAAGATGTGAAATCTTCTCCAATGAAGTGATAAAACACTTCTCTTCAAGTGGCGAACACTTTTGCAAACGGGCACGGAAACCGAGGCAGCTTTTCCTCAAGATTTAGTACTTCCGCGGCTCTGATACCATAAAATGAAATGGGGATCTTCGAAACACGAGCTTTGATTAACAAGAGCAAGTGTCAAGAATGACACTAAAGCATAACCCTTAAAAAGGGTATAACTGGAAACAAAATAAAAATAAAAATGTATTCTTTATTGATATGAAAAACCAATTGCTTAAGAAGCATTGGAGTAAAATACAAGAGGGGCTGCACCCCTTTATATACACAGCTGAAAGAGGACTCAATAGAGCTGTTGGGCACAGTCCAACAGCTCTATTTAGAGCTGTTGGAATGTGTCAGTCCAACAGCTCTATTGCTAGTCAAGTCTGGACAGGACTTGACTAGCAACAGTCATTCTAGTTCAAACTGAACTAGATGACATAAAGACAAAATAAAAATAAAGGAAAAAAAATACAGAAAAGAAAGAAATTAAAAATGTATTTATATATATATATATATGTAATATAATATTATTATATATACATATATGTACAGTTTTACATTTTAACACAAGTCATACTAGAAACTTCATAAAAACTTCATAAAAAAGGCCATATCCATGTGACATAGTCTGCAACTCTTGTATTCATTAAATATCTTGAATATTCAATTTAATTCTTGAGACATAAATGCAGGATATGCAGAGACTTTGGTCTTTGACGTTCTAAAGGTTGAGTGGTCTGTAGCTGCAACCCCATCATCATCCTCCGTGACGACTAACAAAGTGAGTGGGCTAGAATCTTCTTTAGATAAGAACTTCATGTCCTTTTCTTTCAAGTTATAATGCAAATTGCATTAAGTGAATGTTGTTGTAGATTGCCCTTTTGTGGTAGTTTTGAAGTGAGGTTTGTTGCTTATGATAAACATATAAATTCTACTTTCAAATAAAATTGCAAAAAAATTCGGTTGATGTACAGGGATTCAGTGTGGTACTTATCCAACACAAAGAAAAGGGTTTCCTTGTTGCTTTTGGAGGGAACAAGAAGGAGCCATCTAATCAGGTAAGATGAAATCTCTCTCTCTCTCTCTCTCTATATATATATATATATATCAGAGACACACACACATTAAAATACTATCTTTTAGTTCTTACATCATTTGTCTTAAATGAAAATGTGCTAGTTCAAATATGGTCCTCATTCTCAAGGTTGAGAAATTCAACTACCTATATGATTTGGTTTATAGGGTTTGTTTTCATTCCTATCTCAGAACAAGTTAGGCTACATGAGGGCCTAAGATCTTGCACTAGGTTTTCTTGCTTAGATACTCATTTTTATTGGCTTGATGGATTTAACATGTTTTATTTGTAGACCTGGGTGAGGCGCTGGCCTCATCAATTCAGGTACCCCTACTTCTACTGGTAACCTATGTCACAAAGATTCTTCGACACGGACAAATGACACGAGTTTGACTCACAAGTTCGAAAAATTTCAGAAAATAGGACACGGAATTTTTAATTTTTATCACTAAAATCTATTTTTGATAATTTAATCACAAAAATGCATGTTTTATTGAAAAATGTAAAAAATATTATTAAAAAATTAAAATGATGCCGTACTTGTCAGTGTCCATGATGGCGTGTCCGCTTGTGTCATTAGGGGCACGTCGCCAAAATGGTGTGTCCCTGTGATATAGCTGGTAGCATAATATGTGATACTTGAGCCTTGATATGATTATTACAGGTTGAAATACTTATCGTAGAGCAGAGCAAACAATCAACGTGTCAAAATTCAGCACCAGAAAGGAGCTCACTGCCGGTTGATAATTGTTCAAAGACTAATGTAGAGTTGGTTAATCATGGAACTCCCTCATGTCCAATTGACGGTATTGCAAAGCAGAACTTGAAGTCTGCATTGGAGCAAAATGGTTCCAGTAGGAAATCTCTTTCAGAGTCTTCTATAGATCAGACCCCTGCATCTGGGAATATCTCTCTCCGCAAGCAATTTCACCATGAGGAAGAATGCAGCTTGCAAATGAAAATGCAGAAAGATCTTGAAGAAGACAGAAATAAGGAGCCCGAAGATCATCTATTACCAAGTAATGTTCCCTCGCAGGTATGACTCTAAACCGTGCCTGGAAATCATAAGATGTAAACTAATAAAGGAAACAAGCTTGTGAGATGCATAAAACCCTAGAAATCTTCAAAAGGAGATATTTCAAAGAAAACCAGTGGGCCAAACTGTTGCAAGAACTGCTATAGTTCAGCTCTAGGGTATGGGCTTGATAAGAAATCTTCTCTCACCTGGCTCTCTTGTTTTTTTAAAGCTTCAAGATCTTTGGAACAGTAGGATGACACCCTTCTAATTTTGGATAAGCATGACCATATCAACTCTCTCTCTCTCTCTCTCTCTCTTGCCCAGGTGCACATATGCATGTGGACACAGATGTGCTAACACTTCTATGTCATAGGGAGGAATATTCCATTTGACTCACATATTTTAACAAAGTTGAGTATCTGTTTATATGGAGGTCTCATCTAATACATCAAAGACAGATCAGATCTGGTTCCAACTCACTAAATGCTGGATCGAATTCATATTGGGATTGGTTTAACAACAATATGACAATCTTAGTTTATGAGTTTGAGGGAATCCATGTAATATATATGTGTTACGTATGCTTCCCAACTTGTTTAACATTAGATATCTTACAATTTTGCATGGTTTGGCAGAAAACAAAGCCTTTAGATTCTATGGTTCAAATAGCAACTGCTAAGAGCTTGCCGAATGCTGAAACTGATTCATCATTCATTTTTTACTCTGATAATACAAGAGATTATCACAACCAAGTAAATTTAAATGCATCATCAGAAGATGACAGTATATTGCTGCAAGAAATTGACGGGAAAACCGGCATTACTACAAATGTATGTCAACTTTATGAAGCAAAATTAGCGGCAACACTGAGGAAGAACAATTCTTTGGAGGGACAGCTTTCAGCAGCATTGGCAAGCAGAGATGCGATGGAGAAATACTTGTCTGCTGTAGTTAAGAGTAGGCAGGAGATGGAGAAAAAGCTGGCAGATTCTGTGAAGGAGATAGAGCTGCTTAAGGAAAAGTTGGCATCTGCGGAACTAGCGCAAGAAGAGGCCAACAGCTTATCAAACATTGTCCACTCTGACAATGTGCGTCTTGAACATGATGTTGCATTCCTCAAAGCAGTTCTAGACGACACCCAGAAGGTGAGAGCAATCACACAATGATCATGTTTTTACACAACTATGTTACTCGCTGATTCCACTGTCATCTTTCTTTTCATATACTCTTTGGTAAATAATTCATTGTATATCGTTCTTCAACTGTAGGAGCTGCATTCGACTAGAGGGGTATTGGCTGGTGAAAGGGCAAGAGCTTTCCAGCTTCAGGTAATTTTTTATAGTATGAATTACTGTATATGACTTATAACAGGTTGTCTTGTTTTAGCCGTGTAGCTCATTCTTTCTCTTGCCAATGTTCCATTTTCCCAGAATTAGCATTTGTTAGTGTTTCAGTTTTGTGCTAATCTGTGCAGGTTGAAGTCTTCCATCTCAAACAAAGGTTGCAGTCGTTCGAGAACAGGGCACCTACTCCAAGGAAACCATTCAATGTATAGCACCACTAAGCGCCACTAGAATATTCACCTCGTAGTATCGACTTTTGTGCGCTGAACGTGTAGTTGGGGCAACGTTCTTGGTTAGGACCAGTGGATGATGGCATTCCTTTTGTTTTCTTTGTTTTGAAGCGAGGACACTGTAAAGAGTAAGTTGGCTCCAAAAAGTGTACAAGAGTCAATGGCAATGGCAGAAGGGTTGTTAATAAAAGAAAGATTGGGGTGTCACTCTTTAGAAAGGGTGCAGTAAATTTGTAGCTTGCAGCATTTTCTCAGTATGGCTGTGTAGACAGACGTTTTCCTACTGTAAATAAGCGTGTATGTATTTTGCATGTTCTCCTTCATGTTGGTGGCCGTTGCATTTGTTTGTTTCAACATCCATCATTTAATCATGTAGGCATCTTGTTGGTTTTTTACTATAACATTATAATCTATGGTTAGTTGCCTTGAAACTTTCGTTCTTCTATGCTAATTGGTTAATGGCTGCAACGATGTAAACTGTTTGGATTGGGATGGGACGTGGCCAAATACCATATTTGTGTAACATCTCGATTTGGGGCCTGATAGTTTGAGTTGATGAAAAGCATACTAAAAAGTTTTTTTTTATTGTTTTGTCAATAATTCACTTTTACAAATTTTATCCTTGCTCATATAATAAAATAATAAATGTTTAATGATAAAGAAAAATAAAAACTACTAAGTGCTTTGTCGAATAAGAATTAGCCAATCACGTTCTGCATATGCTAGAGTAAATAAATACTTAAATTTACAACCGTAGTGAGTTCTGTTTGTATATTTTAATTATTTTTTATTAACTTTCTCAAATACTCTGTTACATCAAACTAACATTAGGTTGATTATATCGGTCATAGGCGTTTATAAGTGTAGCAATATGCGTAAAATATTTTAATTTTATATGTTAGCCAAATAATGAATCATATACTCTTAATAATCTCTGAACTATTAGGCACTGCATTGAAACAAAAAGAAAACCCCATCGGTAGCTAGTCGGGAAGTTAGACTCAATTTAAATCTCGTCATGATTCATGTTACAGCTTAACAATGATAGTTTTTAACCTTTTATGATTCTCTAGAGTCTCAAACATTCTATGAGTATAACTCTAAGTTATAAATTAAGTTCTTCATATTGAATAACATTCTCAAGCTCGTATTTCATTTATTTTCTCACGAGTGATATCGTGAAATGATCACAACAAATCTCACTCTTTAATCTCATGATGACATTAGGGTTCATACTTATCTCATACTATATACGCAACGATGTAGAGTCTTCACATCATTAAATCATCGATGACCCACTCTCCATAGTAGCTGCACTTTAATTGCGAACTGGGTAGTCCTTACAACAGGTCATCACTTTCGAGATTTAAGAGGTTATACATGATAATCTTAATATAACCATTCACATGACATGAATAGAATAAAGTGACTCAAGTCTAATTACAATCTTATCATTATGCTTGTTATTTGTAATTTACCACACAGAAATGCTATCACAAAGTAATTCCTTTCTAATATACATGAGATATCACGACTAACATGTGCATGTAATTATCTCATAATTTTATGCATGGTTATTTTATGCATATCATGTTCACACTCAAGATTTATCTTTCAAATTATGCTAGTTTACAACATTATAATAACATGCGATACAAAAAGGTTTATTCACAACTAAAAATATTTATAATATCCCTTCCCTCGAATACGAATATTGTGTTTTAGTCGCAATCGAGTCTCAAGATGTTCTAACAGTAGGATCTAGTTATTACACAAGCATATTTGTATTAATACATATAACCTCTTATATTTTAACAAAATTACCAAACTATTCTTTCTGAATTGACTGGTGAGACCTCGATTTTTTATGCCCTTTATTTAACCAAAACTAGAAAACACATAGATTTCTCTCTACGATATGAGCCCAACGCACTAAATCTTACTTAATTTCGAATTCAGAGTGCAAAGTTATGCTCATTTTACCAAAATAGATCTTGGGTACACACAAAGGTACTTTGGTCATTTAAAAAATTATTCTCAAAATTAAATTACAAACTAGATCTAGATTCATTTTTTATCTGGATCCAAAACTGTCTGATTAAATCCAGACCCACACAAGATCCAACCCATTGTTGAATTGACCAATTCTAGATCCAAACCCATTTCTGATCTGGATCAAGTACTGATCTGAGCCCAATCCAATTTTGTTTTGGATTCAGAACAGTCAGACATGATCCAAACCTAGATATCTTTGAATCTAGTTCTATTTGGATCGGTCCAGACTGGCTGAATCAAGAATCGGTCTGATCTAGATCAGACTGGATCCAAACTGAGAATCAAGACCCAGCCAGACCCGACTCAATCTTGTTCACACGCAGATCAGTTTGGTCTGTCTGAGTCGGTCCAAATCGGTTCGATCCAGACCGATTTGGTTATGAGCCGATTTGAGCTGAACCAACTTGACTTTATTTTTTTTTAAACTCGCATGGTTCGGTTTGGTTCTTTTTAAAGAACCCACGCGAAAAGGGCTCTGCCCCTTTTGTTTTCTCAGACGCAGAGGAGCCAACCTCTTAGCCACCCCTTTCTCTCCTTCCTCCTTGTGACAGAGGGACCGGTCGCCCCCCCCTCTCTGTCGCAGACCCCTCTTTTTTTTTCTTCCTTACGACTCGCCTGCAACCATAGTTGCTGACCCTCTTTTTTGAAGAAGAGCCCCATACCTGCTGTTGCCAGCCTCAAAAATCCGATAAGTTCTTAAATTTTTTTTCTTTCACGCCTTTTCTCACTTGATCAATTGTGGGAAAGGCGCACCGTGAGGGCTATTTATAACCCTCACGGTGAGTGAGGATAACCTCATCCCCCGTCGATTGTGGGGGGTGAGGTTTATCCTCATCCCCCGGAGGCGGTTCCCCCAAATGGGTAACTGTCTCCCCCAATCTATCCCTTCCGATGATTTCATCGGGAGGGTGTGTGTGGTTTTACAAATTTGACTATTGGCTAAATGGATTCGAATTTGGATTCCGATACGGATAATGACATACCAGGTTTTTTACATTTTAACGGATTCGGATATCCATCAAATTCAAATATATCTTGGGTTTCATAATAAATAATCAAAACCATATCCACATCCAATTATATACAGATACTATTTTGGCTTACCAAATGCAACTTAACATAATCAAATTGGGTCAGATATAGGTTAAAATCCAGTCCATTGAGATCTCTGCTTCCAAGGCTGAGATCTTTTTTCAGCTTGATGTCGATGGCCATTGCACCTCCCTTTTTTCTGGGGTGAAGTGAAACCCACCAGGATTGAGCTGTAACTGGCTTGAACCCGATTGCGGTTAACCTTAGAAGAATAGAGCGGCCCCACAATACTACTCTATACCTAAAAGGGGTTTTATCCAAGAGAGAACTAAACTTGTGATATTTGGGGCCTTAAGATGTCTTGACGCTCACCCTAAACAATTGAATGATACAATGGCCATTGCACTTCCTGATATCAATAAGATGCATTGTTAGGTGCTCCATTTTCCCCAACATACTTAAGCTCCTACTCCATCTTTCTTCATTTTATGATGATATATACATCTAGCTTGACTCGCTTTGTTAAATTTCAATGTATGACACATTTTCAGGAAACTTTCTTATAGTTGCTTCTTGCTCACTGGTTAATGGCTGTCAAAGCAAAGATAATTTTTCCTACATGTTTAAACATTTTGGTGGCCATTTTTGAAGTAAAGAAATTTTTTGATTGCATATAAAATCTGAAAAAAGAATCTAAGTTTGTCTTGCTTGAAGAATTTAATGTTATTAATCTAATGATTTTCGGCAATGGTGTACTAGAGACTAGGTTTGTCAAAGAGCTCGAACAAACTAGTAAACTAGGTTTGGCAAGCCAAACGTAAAAAGTAGGTGTTAGACTCGGCTCAGCTTGTACAAATTCATTAGGAAGTAATGAATACATTTTACATCAACTAATAGTATAGACTAATTGATTGAAGCCTTTGGTTTGCATGCAATTGGTATAGAGATAAAATCTTATTGATTCCAACTTTGAAATAATGTATTTTCATGTAATCCTATTATTTCCATATCTAAATCAATATTTTTTTTCTATGAACAAGCCAGCTCTAGATCAGCTCGTTTATTTCGCGGTCATTATAATCTCGAACTTGGGTCAGCACGCCACAATAATGAGCCAAGCTTGAATGCTTCAAACTTGTTTTAAACTCTAACATTGGTTCTCTTAAATTTTTTTCATGCTTTTTTCAATTAATATGTATAGGTTTCAACTTTGAATGTTCATTAACACAAATATGATTTTATATTTTATATTTCTAAACTCTTTCCAGTGAAACAAATACAATTTATGAAACTTTTCTGCACAATAATTTCTTCCCCTCATGTTCATTTTTGTCAACCTTCTCCTACACTAATTTCTTTCACGACATGCTGATTTTGTCCCTTTTGACATTGTCAATGATTTCCAAGCAAAGAACTTCCATGATCGATACCCAATTAGCAAAGAACTATCATGCTGTCATTGTAAAGGAGAATGACAATATAAATGCATCAATATGATAAACACTTTATTCTCCCTCTCATAAATAAATACACAAAGCAAAAATATTTTTGTGTCTTGTAGTTGCCATACTCAGGACAAATAAAATTTATAGATAACACTTAAAGATGTATTTTATTTGCCCCCATTAAACTTAAAACTAGTTGTCTATTGGAATTAAAACCAACACTTAGGGTTGCTAAAAGTGCCATGTCAGCATAACTACAAATGCATCCAGAATATTATGGTTGTTACCAAATTTACCAAAGAAAGTGAGGCACGAAGTGTGAAGCATGAAGCGACTGTTTCAAAAGTATCTTAATCAAGCATAAGGCACATGAAAGCATAAGAGAAAGTGACTAAAAGGTAATAGCCTAAGAGAATATAAAGTATCATAACAAAAGACATATATAAAACATTTGTTTTTACTTTAAGGCAGGTTGGTCATAGGGTCCCACCCAGGTTTTTCTTGGCTTTGTTGAGGGTTCCTCATTATGTGAAAAAAAAACATTGTTTTTACTTATCTTTAATCATTTTATTTGAAAATGATATACCATTGTAAACACCTCAAATTTTCTGTGTTCGCTCACAAACCCTTTTCCCTTGCCACTGGGATCCACTCTCTAAATCCTTCAGGGAACCAGATGGTCGATATCTGAGCCAGGGCCATTCAGAGCTCGAATTTTGCCCCTAATTCAGATATTTCAAAATTTAATTTTCAATTTCAATCATCAATTCTTGCCTTCGAACAAAAATGTTCAATTCTTTGTCTCTGGCAGGGGTCCAGGACTTCAAATCCCTCATCCAAGGTTTGCCTTTTTGCATCCCATTTCATATCATTTTGCATCATTGCATGCCATGTCATGTCATTTCATTACATGTCATTACATCTCATTATCGAAATCCAGCACTCCTGTCTTTCAAAATATTCAATCCAGATTCGAGTTTTAAAACTTTTCTTTCAAAATCAATTTCAAAACTTGGGTTTTAGATCAATATTTTGCCATTTGCCAACCCCCAGGATCTTTTCTTTCAAAATATTTTCCTTAGAAAATGATCTGGATTCATTTTTTAACTCAATTTTAACTGATCTCAAATCTCAGATGAGACCCATATAGGTGGTGTCGCTTCTAGATCTCTTCTTTTATCCAAATTTCTTAAATTTTAGAGTCCTAGTTGGATCGGGACTCCATCTTTTTACCTTTTTAAGCTTTTCTAAACTCTCATTTCTGATTTTAAACTAAAAGTAGTCTTACCCCTTGTCTATTCCTTTCATTTTGGCCAAAATCTCAGAGTCCCAATTGGATTAGAACTCTTTTTCAGAGTTTCTATAGGATCAGGACTCTGCCTCTTCTATTTTTGTTTATTTTCTAGAAAATCTTTAAAAATCTTTCATTTTGGTCAAAATTTTAGAGTTTTAGTTGGACTAAGACTCTACCCCAAAGTTTCAGTCGGACTAGGACTCTATCCCAATTTCATTCTTTATTCCTGTTTTTCACTTATTTTTGAAAACCTTCTCATCTGACTTTCAAAAGAGCTAAAATCTTAGAGTTTTAGTCAAACTAAGACTCTATCTCAGAATTCTAGTTGAACTAGGACTCTATCATTTTACATTTTAAGCCCTTTCAATCTTTCATTTATTGATTCTGAGTTAGAAGTGGGTTCATACCTTGTTTACTCCCATTATTTGGTTTTTTTTTTCAGAGTTCCAATCAAATTAGGACTCTGCCCCAGAGTCCTAATTGAATTAGGACTCTATCCTGATTTCATTTTCTTATTTTATTTTCACTTGTTTTCAAAAGTCCTTTTTAAAATCTCATCATTTGCTTATCAGAAAACAAAAAATTCTCAAAGTTCTAGTCGAATTAGGACTCTTCCTCAGAGTTTCGGTTGGATCACGACTCTAATTCTGATTTCAGTTTTCACCTTGTTTTCATCTATTTTTGTGAAAAACTTCTAAAACCTCCTTGTTTGTTCAAAATTCTGAGAGTTTTAGTCAAATTAAAATTCTATCCCAGAGTCTCAATTGAATCAAGACTCTAATTCTGATTTCAGTTTTCATCTTGTTTTCACCTATTTTCGCGAAAAGCTCTCAAAATCTTCTTGTCCGTTTTCAAAAAAATTAAAATTTTAGTCGAATTAGGACTCTGCCTCAAAGTCCTGATTGGATCAGGACTCTGTTCTGATTTCTGTTTTAACTCCCATTTTCACTTGGTTTTAAAACCTTTTCGCCTATTTTTTGAAAAAAATCTAATTTTGTAGAGTTTTAAGTCAACTTAAGACTCTATTTCAGAGTTTCGGTTGAGTTAGAACTCTAACCCTGACTGCTTTTTCTGACTTATTTTCACTTATTTTGAGAAAATCTTCCAAAAACCTCTTCATTTGGCTTTTAAAAACTTAAATTTTAGAGTTTTAGTTGGTTTAGGAATCGAGTCTAGAGTTTCAGTTCATTTAGGACTCTATTTTTAACCTTCGATTGTCATCTGGTGATTTTAACTCTATTTTAAAACCCTTTTTCAGCCTTCATTTCAATTTTTTTTCAAAACCTTGATATGGGGTTCACTCAGTTGGCGCAACATCTGGAGGAGTTTCGATCCATTCAGGACTCTAATGGACTCAAAATTTCCAATTTCAAAACCAATTTCATTCTAAACCTCTTTTGAAAACCTTCATTTTCAAGTTTTAAAATCGCTTTTTAAAAAAATCAAGTGGGGCCCACTCTAGGTGGCACCATATTTGAAAGAGTTAGGGTTAGCTTAGGGTTAGTCAGTGTTCTAATTAGGTTAGGAGTATAGAAGAATCAAAATTTGATTTTAAAATCTCCATTTTTACTTTAGATTTTAAATTAGGATTTTAAAGTTTTAAACATTAAGGTTTTAGAAAAACCAAGTTGCGCCATATTTGGAGTCTCCTAAGTTATCTAGGGTTTTAGTTAGGATAATTAGGGTTAGTTAGAGTCTCACCTAGGCTAGAAGTTCACCAAAAACTGCCCCCCTCTTAGTTGGTTTTAGATAGAATTTTGAAAAGTCAAAGAGGGCATTAATTAGCCCTAATTAAGTGGGATTTCAAGAGGCTATAAAAGGGAACCCAAAGGGGGTCCTCTCTCCTTCAGCCTCCTCCATTGGAGCAACTCCAAGGTATAGTTTTCTTCTTTTTCTTTTATTTTTTTAGTGTTTTTCATGTTATTCCATGTGTTTCACCATTGCCGTCCCTTTCATATTGATCTCAAGCCAAGCTTTCATTCAAGAACCATGAAATCGATTCAAAAAAGTGATCTAATGCCACATGAAGGTGTTTTTCATGATTTCAAACCGTTGGAATCATTTAAACTATCATTTTTTATATTTAAGCCAAAAAAAAGATGAGATTCGCCCATTCAATGGGCTGAATCATTCTTTTCAAAGGCTAAATCGAATTCTAACCATGCATTCCCTAATTTTTTTTTTATTTATTTGTCATATTCATGTTTATTCTATTCATTAAAACATCAAATCCAAATTTATGGTGTTATTTGCAAGTTTTCTTTATTATTTTTCAAGTTTAGATTAGGTTTTTAATGTTTTATCGATAATCCATGGATTTTGATCCTGGGCATGCGGAAACCATGCTATTTTGTGTTTAAGTTTTTGTCAAAAATATTACTTTTTTAGGGTTGAACCGTGAATATGTCAGTGATTTTTTATAAAAAAATTGAATTATTTTGGGTTTTGTAATTCTGTCAAAAAATAGAAAACTGAACCCTGCTTTTTAAACCGTGAAATCGCTATGACGATTCAAGAACAAAGTGCCGAGGCGATATCTCCCTTTTCGGAGATCTGATCAACAATCCGTAAGTTGAAGTGTTTTTATTATTTTGTCTAGTATTTTATGCAAAATTTTAATATATTTATATATTTATTTGCTATTTTTCCTTTGACAGAAACCAGAATTGGTTTCACAGAGCCCATTATACCTTGTTTAAACCCTAGGTCAACTTGGGCAGATTGTATCTCTGTAACCAAAAATCCGATCGATGATCCGTAAAAAAAAGTATTTTCATCTATGTATACACTATCAACTTCTAAAATTTTATAAATTTTAAACATTATTTGCTATATTTTTTTGCACCCGAAACTGGATGTATTTATTTCAACTCGTTATATATTCATCGGAATCAAGCGTATATTGCCAGAACAATATCTCCCTAACCAAAGATGATTTTTATAATATGTAAAAGGAGAAATCTTTGTTTTTTTGTCTAGTATCTCTTTGTAATTTTTTATGAATTTTCGTAGTCATTTGATACCTGATTTAGGCCTGACACTGTGATAGGTAGAAAATCGCATATTTTAGGGTTTTATTCAATTTTCATATTAAAATAAAGTCAAATGGATATTTTTTTGAATGCAGTTTAATTTTAGGGTTATCAGAACTATTCATGTCAATTTTTACAGTTTTTTTAATTCATTGGATATATTATTTGATTAAATCATGAAAATAGGGTGCTCATGGAGTCCCTGTTCAAGTAAAACACTCACGAAAATCATTATTTTTGTGATATTTTATTTTTTTTATAAAATATTTTATATTTTTAATGTTTGATCATGTTTATAATCATGTTTGGGTGCTTCACACCCGATTTGGTGTTTATTTTAATCTATTTGAGCCCTAAATCCAAAGTTTTACCAAAATCTTTTCTGAAAACCTTGATTTTAAGGCCATAGACTTGTTTTTAGGAGCAATTTTATTATTTTTCTCTAAATTTTGAATTACAAATTTGTTTATTCTAATTATTTATTCAATTTTATATTATATTTTATTATGTTTATCTCAGGAAAACATGGAAAAAGGCTTATATTTGGATAAATCCAATAGTTTTCAGATATTATTGGATAAATCCAGAAAAGTCGACATATCTTCACTAACAAGTTTGCTAGTTTTGCAGAAAAATTCAAGACTATTTTATTTATTTCTCTTTTCTTTTATTTTAATTTATCATTGATGTAAAATGTAATTAAACTTTGGAATAAGAATTTAAATTCCTGCTTAGAATATGACTGCATTGCATATAGTTTATTTTTTTATATAAATGCCAATGTGTGATGGATGATGATTCATGCATATTCAAACTCACAATAGTCTACACGAATGACACATGCACTAGCTTCTAAGGAGTTGATAAACTCGGTGGGTTTCGTATTTGTGGCCATAATCAGAATACAAACGAAACCTAGATTTATCATCTTTTTCTAAGCCACAAATGACCTATACTCTTAGACATTTTCATAAATCATTGCATATTTCAAAGTTTCTTTAATATTTTTCCCTTTTAGAATCAAATGAACTATATTCAATACATATTTGTGGCCATAGTCAGGGATATGTAAATAATCTATTTCATCTAAATTCTATAAGGCACAAAAATCTCTTTTTCAAAGATTTTCCTCAAATTCTTCAGAAAATATTTTTGCAAATTGCATTCATTCATTCATCTAAGTTAGACTGCATTATGAATAGTTTTCACAGGGCTACACGCCCATACCTTTTGATGTTTTCCAATTCAATCTCAACAAAAATCAATTTTCTCAAAGTTATTTGAATTTCTTCAAAATCGATTTTCTCAAAACCTCAGGATTTATTCAGAAATCGATTTTCCTTTTCTTCAGAAATGTTTTCCAAATGCAATTCACAATTTTCAAAGTATCTCCATCTTCCAAGTATTTTCCAATTATTCCAAGCAAACATCATGTTTTTCAATCTACAATTTTCCGAAATTCATAGTACATGCTTGATTCTTTATGCATTTAGAAATAGAACACCGATTTAGAAAAGTTGAGCAAAGCAAAGTACTGGATTGATCCTTGGTTCGATTATCCCTGGTTATGGCACCAGGAACGGTTGAACCTCGTACCGACAGGCGAGTCCCATTCTTCAGAATTATCCTGCATTTTAAAACAGAGGCGAGTTAATTTCAAAATCTTTTTCAAAAAGTCAGTTTGACTTACAAAAGTAAAATTTTTCAATGATAACAGGTTTGGTGACCATGATGGGACCTGTCTTCGCCTGATCGAACTTGTGCTTTACTCTATTCAAACTTGTTAAAATTGTGTTCTAATCAATGTCAACTCTATTTCATGTGAAGATAGTGAAAGTGCAGTAGGATTGAGGCAACGAGCACTAGAGGGGGGGGTGAATAGTGCTTTTAAAAATTGTCTGCAAAATTTTGACGGATTGTGCAATTCACAAAGAAAACACACAAAGAACACAATAATTTATCCTGGTTCGGTCTTTCCCAACCTACATTCTAGTGCCCAAGCAAAATCCGCTTGAGAGTTCCACAATCAACCTTGTAAAACTACAAGATCATACAAACCAAATCTGGTCCCACTTTCAGTAACACACCTACTGAAAACAAATAACTCCTTTAAACCAAGAAATCCTTCCTTTTATAGAAAATTGAAACTAGTAACAACTTACAATACAGCCTATGAGCCCTTCTTTTGAATGCAAATGAGATGCAATTGGCTTTTGAGGTTGTTGAAATACTCTACTCACGAATTCACTATCTCTCAAAGGAATTTGAGTGAAAAACTGAAGTGAAAAATATCACGTGAGTAAGAAAATGAATATGAGTGAAAAGCAAAGAGTAATTGATTCAAATTGATTGAATTGTAGTGCATTTGAGTATAAAATGCACTCATATTTATAGTTGAAAGTTTCTATACGTTGAGGGTATGAAAGGATGTCAAAACAGTTCATTTTGAATGATCAAAACGTTTGAAAAATGAAAAGACACGCCTTTTTAAAGTTTCAGAAAAAATAACAAAATTAGTCAACTGAAATAGTAGTTAGTCGACTAATAATTAACTATTAGTAGACTGACAGTTATTGTCGGTCGACTGATCTGTTAATCAAGCAGTTTGAAAAACTGAAGTTTTGAAACTTATTCGACTAGAGAAAAGTTAGTCGACTGATAATATCATCAGTAGACTGAAAAACCTTTCAGTCAACAGTTGTTAAAACTTTCTAAAAAAAAACACAAGTTCTGTCCGGTCGACTGATAAAAGCATTAGTCGACTGCTGCTAAATTTACAGAAAACACATGTTCTGTCCAATCGACTGATAAAGTCATTAGTCGACTGCTGCTAAAATTTCTAGAAAACAGACATTCTGTCCGGTCGACTAATTTGATAAAAATGATATTTTAGAAAATATGGCGCGAAAGGATTAGTCGACTGGTGTGTCTATTGGTCGACTAATACAACAACAACAACAACTACGCCTTCATCCCAAAAGAATTGAGGTCGGCGATATGAACCAACAAAGAAAATCATTCTGGGTCTTCCACATGAATCCTTCTCCTCCATTTATTTCTATCCAATGCCATGTCCTCGGTGAGGTTCAAAGCATTCATATCCTTTCCTATCACCTCCATTCATGTCTTCCTAGGCCTACCCCGACCTCTTTTAACTAATATATTTTCCCATTTCTCCATCCTTCTAACTGAAGCATCATTAGGCCTTCGTCGAATATGTCCAAACCACCGTAAACGATTCTCTCTCATCTTATTTTCAATGGGTGAAACGCCTACCTTCTTACGTATCTCCTCGTTCCGAATCTTATCTTTTATTGTATTTCCACACATTCATCTCAGCTACACTCATTTTTTGAATATGATGTCTCTTGGCAGCCCAACATTCCGTACCATATAGTAAAGCGGGCCTAATAGTCGTCCTATAAAACTTTCCCTTCAACCGCAATGGCATTCTACGATCGCACAACACTCCAGTTGCACTCTTCCATTTCATCCACCCAACCTTTATCCTATGATTTACATCTCCATCAATTTCTCCATACTTTTGAATGATAGATCCCAAATATTTGAAAGAATCATCCACCGGTATTTCTTGCTCACCAAGCTTCACTATACTCCCATCACTACTTCGTTGCTTACTAAACCGACATTCCATGTATTATGTCTTACTCTTACTCAACTGAAAACCTCTTGCTTCCAATGTCTGTCTCCATAATTCTAACTTAGCATTAACCCCAGCTCTAGACTCGTCAATCAAAACAATATCATCAGCAAACAACATACACCACGGCACATTTTCTTGAATTGATCTCGTACGCTCATCCATCACTATAGCAAATAGGAAAGGGCTTAAAGCAGATCCTTGATGTAACCCAACCGTTATAGAAAAATTTGTTGTCACCCCTCCACAAGTGTGGACATTGGTTACTACTCCTTCATACATATCCTTAATTATACTAATGTACTTGAGAGAAACACCTTTCTTCATCATTGTCCACCAGAGAACGTCCCTAGGTACTCTATTGTAAGCCTTCTCCAAATCAATAAAAACCATATGCAAATCTTTGTTCCTCTCTCTATTTCTCTCAATAAGTTGTCTAAGAAGATGTATAGCTTCCATAGTAGATCTTCCAGGCATAAAACCAAATTGATTCTTTGATATCATGACAACCTTTCTCAACCTAGACTCAATCACCTTCTCCCAAAGTTTCATAGTATGACTCATGAGTTTTACACCACGATAGTTTGTGCAATCTTGTATATCACCCTTATTCTTATATAGAGGCACCAAAGTACTCTTCCTCCACTCATTAGGCATCTTATTTGTCCGCCAAATCTTGTTAAAAAGATTTGTCAACCATTCTAAACCTTTCTCTCCCAAGCATTTCCAAGCCTCGATAGGTATACCATCTGGGCCAACTGCCCTTCTTGATTTCATTTTCTTCAAAGCCCTTGCAATTTCTTTCTTTTGAATCTTGCACATGAAGTCACGATTCATCTCATGAAATGGAATGAAAAAGTCTCCAAGATCCTGAGCATGACTTCCATTAAATAGCTTATCAAAATAATCTTTCCATCTCTCCTTAATCTCCTCATCTTTGACTAAAACCCTTTGCGTTTCATCTTTGATACATCTAACCATACCCAAATCCCTCGATTTCCTATCTCTCATCTTTGTAAGCCTATAAATATCCTTCTCACCCTCTTTTGTATCCAACTTGTCATAGACCTCCTTATATACCTTATCCCTCGCGTTCCGAACAACTTTTTTAGCTTCCTTCTTTGCTATCATATACTTCTCCAAATTCTCATTATCACGACTTTTACTTAGATTTCTATAACACTCTCTTTTAACCTTAATAGCTAATTTGACTTCCTCGTTCCACCACGATGTATCCTTACCTAGCGGTGCACCACCTTTAGACTCACCCAATACCTCCTTAGCCACCTTTCTCATGTCACCCGCTATCTTATTCCACATAAATTCTGAATCCTCCTCGAGACACCAATCAACTTCCTTAACTATCCACTCTACAAACATTCCTTGTTTCGCTCCTTTCAGTGCCCACCACTTAATTCTAGGATCTATCCTATGTCTATCCCTTTTGCGGCATTGTCTAATTCTAAGATCTAAAATTAAGAATCTATGTTGAGTAGCTACACTTTCTCCCGGTGTAACCTTACAATCGATGCAACAACCCCTATCTCTCTTTCTAAGTAGAAAAAAATCTATCTGACTCGTATTAACCCCACTTTTAAATGTTACTAGGTGAGACTCCCTCTTCCTAAACCAAGTGTTTGCTAAGATCATATCATAGGACAAACCAAAATCTAAAATCCTTTCTCCACTATCGTTTCTTTCTCCTATACCATAGCCTCCATGGATACTCTCAAATTCATCCGTACTAATGCCTACATGCCCATTAAGGTCACCACCGATGAAAAGCCTTTCTCCATAAGATATCCCTTGTACTACTCCATCTAAATCTTCCTAAAATTGACGCTTAGTGGAATCATCTAAACCTACTTGAGGTGCATAAACACTAATAATATTAATAATATCCGTACCTAATACTAATTTAATAAGTAAAATCCTATCACCCTTCCTACGGACCTCAACTACATTATCTATAAACTCACGACTCATAACAATCCCTACTCCATTCCTATTGGTCGACTAATAAACACAAAAAATTAAATAAAGAGTTTTCTAAAAAGATTTTCATGAAGGGTTCTTTTAGAAAAGTTTTTCTAAAGACTTTTTAGGTGAAATGCAACCGAAATATGCACTCTAAGTAAGGCTCTTACAAGAATCTAAGACTTTTAATGAATTTAACATTTGCACACTAGTCTTAAAAGATTCTTCATCGAATTCTTCAATTCTTGTCATCTTTCTTCATTCCATTAGTTGAAATGCAGTTGATTCACTTGTTCATCATCAAAACCTTGTACTTGAAGTATCATGTACGACTTCATTGTCGTAACAATCTCTCCCTTTTTGATGATGAGAAACTTAATTAAAGATGAAGCATTTAGATGGAGATTTTACTCCCCCTATCAATATGTTGCACAACATTAAAAGTTAGTACATTCAAAGCACATATATCACATATTGATTGGTTTGCATTTTCATCATTACTTCATGCATTTTTAAAAATTTTTTAGAAATGCAATTTTCAATGCTTTCTCATGATGTAATTTCCATGTCATAATGCAATATTCAATTTCTATCTTTTTCTCTTAATTTCTCATTTCTCATGCAAGGTCTATCTTTTTCTCCTGCAATTTCCATGCATGTGTCTACCAAATTCTATCTTTTTCTCCCCCTTTGTCATAATAAAAAAGAGTAAGGGCAGAAATAGCAAAAGCAAAATTGAAATTCAAGTTCAAAATATTACAACCCATAAAGTATCAAAGTTTAGTAAAGACAGAAAACAAAGATCGGAAAAGTGAGTTGAGCAAGTCCTTGATTGCAGTAATATCTTTCTGAATCGAAGAAAGTTGTTGAGTCACATCTTCACGAAAAGTGTGTTGATGCAGCTCCAAAGCTTTCAGTCGCTGCAAAACTTCATCATTGTCTTGACTAGTAGAAAATTTCTTTCGTTTTGCTTGAGATGAAGGTGTCACAGAAGATGGTGAGGGTTCAAAAATTGATGGTTTAGTAGGATCAGATGGTTCAGTTTGATCAAAGTTTAAAGGAGGCAGATATTTGATTTTCATTCGTTTAAAAATAGTTTGATCAAAGAACTCCTTTTGCTCAATATATTTTTTATTTGTTAAGGGTACTTTGAAATGTCTGAAAATACGAGTAAGAAGACATCCATAAGGAAGAAATGGTTTTTGTTTCCACAAATTAGTAAAATACACGTTGGCCCAATTTACAGAAATATTTCCAAATAAGACATAAAGAGCCGTAGAAAGATCTGTGAAATAATAATCAAAAGAACCAGTTTTAGGTAGAACATTATGGGCAAGGATTCGTCCAGCAATGCGTGCACGAGTTTGAATATTGGTATTTTTGAAAGGAGGACAATGAAGTGCACCGGGAAGAAAAATTTGTTCAAAAATTCTTTCATCATTAAGTTCAATAGTATTGAAAAGAGTGTCTGAAGGTGGAATTTCTAGGATTTGTCTAAGTAGTTTAGAATCAAACTCAATTTCAACATCACGAACAAGAGAGGAAAGAACTCCAGTTTTATGATCAATTTGTAAATTTGTATAAAACAAGTGGATCAGAAAAAGATAATGAAGGGTGTCTGCACAAGCATCAAAATGGTGTGAAATACCTGGAAATGATTCTCTGATTTTGTAACAAGAAAACATATGAAAGAGGACATTTCGGCCTGGTAAAATAAGAAGTGCAGAAACCGATCCAAAAGTATCATATAAAAGAGGATTTCAGAGTAATCTGAGAGAAAATCCATATTTTGCCAGAGGTGTAGGAGGAGGAGACCCTTTTGCGGATGCAGTCTTTTGACGAGGCATGGTTAAAACAGATTCACCATTTTTTTTCAGTTGCAGAGAATGATTGATCAACACAGTCGTTGAGAAGAACAGTTGAAGATGGTGTTGATGTCGGCTTCTAAAAGACGTCTGGCGGGAGGAAGATATCCGTCGTCGTGCAACATAAATACTTTGTGCAAAGTGAACGATGTGCCTTCAAATTCGTTGGTAGTGGCAAAAAAAAATCAACAGTAACAACCCGCTGAAAAGGGATGTCGATTCTCCACAGATTTTAGGCAAGAGGGAAGAGACGAGGAGGAGTACGCGATGGATGACGGCAGGTGAGAGGAGGCTGCCACAAGGGGATTCCGGTGAGGATTGAAGAGGCACCGATCACGACAAGCGGATTTCGGCAAAAAGTCAAGAGACTCCCTTTCACGGCCAGAAGATTCCGGCGAGAAGAGGTTCGAACGACACTCCGAGGGTTTCGAAAGAGAGAGAAAAGAGAGAGAGGGTTTCATTTTTCAAAGAGTTTCTTTTAAGAAAAACGAAAAGGTGCGTAAAAATGAAACGATGCGTTAAAAACCAAGGGGTATCGGGTCCTTTAAAAAATTTAAAAATATCAGTCGACTAAAATTTTATCGGTCGACTAATAAGGTGCAATTCCTTCTGTAAAAATTTTAAAGCATCAGTCGACTAGAAATTTATCGGTCGTCTAATATGGTGCGATTTTGAGATTTTGTTCGAAAAACATTATTTTATAAATCCAAAAACGAGCAAATGCCTAGTTCTCTCCTAATTCTCATAAAACCTTCATTTTTAAGTGGTTTAGTGAAGATATCGCCATGTTGTTCATTAGTGGAAATAAAATTTAACGAAATATCTCCTTTTAACACATGATCTCTTAAGAAATGATGTCTAACTTCAATATGCTTAGTTTTTGAGTGCTGAACAGGATTTTTCGAAAGATTTATAGCACTAGTATTATCACAATAAATAGTTGTTGTGAAGTAATTCAAACCAAAATCTTTTAAGGTCTGTTTCATCCATAGTACTTGTGAATACACTAAACTAGCCGCTATATATTTTGCTTCAGTTGTTAAGAGTGACACTGAATTTTGCTTTTTACTAAACCAAGAGACTAAGGAATTTCCTAAGAAATGACAAGTTCCGCTAGTACTCTTGCGATCAGATTTACTTCCTGCAAAATCTGCATCACTATATGAAACTAAATCAAAGGAAGATGATTTTGGGTAAAACAAACCAAAATCTGAAGTATCTTTCAAATAACGAAGAATTTGTTTTACTGCAGTTAAATGAGATTCCTTTGGATTAGCTTGAAATATTGCACACATACAAACACTAAACATTATATCAGGTCGACTAGCAGTTAAGTATAATAGAGATCCAATCATACCTCTGTAGGGCTTAGTATCTACATTTTTACCATTTTCATCTTTATCAAGAGAAGTAGTTGTACTCATAGGATTTCTTCTTGATTTCGATGAGTCCATCCCAAATCTCTTGAGAAGTTCTTTTGTATACTTAGCCTGATTGATGAAGATTCCTTCTTCAGTTTGCTTTATTTGAAGTCCAAGGAAGTAGTTTAATTCGCCTATCAAGCTCATTTCAAACTCTTCCTGCATAGCTTTAGCAAATTCTTTACAAAGAGAATCATTAGTAGAACCAAATATTATGTCATCAACATAAATTTGCACAATAAGAATATCTGAATTAAGATTTTTAATAAATAAAGTGGAGTCTACCCGACTAATGGAAAAACTAGATTGTTCTAAAAAAATTCGTAGTCTTTCATACCACGCTCTTGGTGCTTGTTTAAGTCCGTACAAAGCTCTTTTTAATTTGTAGACTTTTTCTGGATATTTCTCATTTTCAAAGCCTGTAGGTTGCTCTACATAAACTTCTTCATTGATGTGTCCATTTAAGAATGCACTCTTAACATCAATTTGATATAACTTAAAGTTCATGTAACTAGCAAAAGCAAGCATCATTCGAATTGACTCCAGTCGAGCCACCGGTGCATAGGTTTCATCCAAATCTATGCCTTCTTTTTTATTATAGCCTTGTGCAACTAGTCTTGCTTTGTTTCGAATGACTTTGCCATTTTCGTCTAGCTTATTTCGGAAGACCCATCTTGTTCCAATTACTGGATGATCCTTTGGTCTATCAACTAGATCTCATACATCATTCCTAGTAAATTGGTTAAGTTCTTCAGACATGGCCAAAAGCCAAAATTCATCATCACAAGCCTCATTGATATTCTTTGGTTCTATTTTAGATATGAAAGCAATATTTGCAATATATTGCAATTGCCTTCTAGTTTGGACACCACTCTTTATTTCTCCAATAACTTGTTCATGTGGATGATTGGGAACTTCTTTCCAAACCGGTTGAAGAAGAACATTTTCTTGAAAAATATTCTCTATCAAAGGTTCTTTTTGAAGTATAACTTCTTCTCCTTCGCTTAGAGGTATAACCTGCTCACAATTCTCATCAAATGCAACATGTAAAGATTCTTCAATGCAGGATGTTCTTTTATTAAAAACACGATAAGCTTTACTTCTAGAAGAATATCCAAGAAATATTGATTCATCTAATTTTGAATCAAACTTATCAAGATTATCTTTGGTATTTAACAAGAAGCATTTACTACCAAAAATTTTGAAATATGAGATCTTTGGTATACGATCATAATACAATTCAAAACATGTTTTATGTAAAATTGGTCGAATAAGAACACGGTTTAAAACATAACATGCTGTATTTATTGCTTCATCCCAAAAGTATTTTGGTAAATTTTTATCTTGAAGCATGGTTCTAGCACATTCTTGCAAAGTTCTATTCTTTCTTTCAACAACTTCATTTTGTGGAGCCGCTCTAGGAAAAGCAAAGTTGTGAGATATACCATGTAAATCATAATACTTTAGAAAAGATTCATTTTCAAATTCACCACCATGATCACTACGAATTTTAATAATAGATGTAGATTTTTCATTTGTAATTCTTTTACAAAGTTTGGAAAATTCAAAAAAAGCATCATTTTTGCTTTTTAGAAAAATCACGAACGTAAATCGAGAATAATCATCTACTATAACAAAAGCATACTTGCTACCATTTAAACTTTGAATTCTACATGGTCCAAATAGATCTAAATGTAAAAGTTCAAGAGGACGTTTTGTTGAAACTATATCTTTTGCTTTAAAAGAACTCTTGATTTGTTTACCCCTTTGGCAAGAATCACATAAGTGATCTTTCTTATATGGTATTCTAGGTAGGCCTCTTACAAGATCATTCTTGGATAACTTGGAAATAATTTTAAAGTTAACATGTCCAAGTCTCTTGTGCCATAACCATTGAATTTCATTTGAAACAATAAGACATTTTTCATTAAAAGTGGGTAACTCATCTAGATAAAGTTCATACACATTGTTCCTTCTTTTACCTTTAAAAATGATCTTTTTAGATTGAAATTCAAAAATTAAGCATAAATCATGTTAAAAAAAAACATGAAAACCTTTATCACATAATTGACTAATAGATAATAAATTATGCATTAAACCATCTACTAAAAGAACATTTTCTATCAAGGGAAATTTTGGATTACCAATATTACCAATACCTATTACTTTTCCCTTGTTATTGTCATCAAAGGTGACGGTTCCTCCATCCTTATTTTGGAGGGTGAAAAATAACTCCGGCCTTCCAGTCATATGTTTGGAACAACCACTGTCCAATATCCATTTGCTCCTTATTTTGTGTACCTACAACAAAATTAGAAGACAAAGCATTTGACCCCTTTCTATTTTTGGGTCCATGAGAGTTAGTCTTAGGAACCCATATCCATTTGGATTTTTGTTTTCTTTGATAATAAATATTCTTTCTATAAAAAGATTTAGCATTTCTAGAGTAATCATGTCTAGGCTTATAAGCATTATAAGTTCCATGATTAGATACATTTCTATTAGAACTAAAAAATTTAGTTCTATGAACAAATGATTGAGAATATTGTCTTTGATTCTTCACCACATAGTTTAGTCTATTTTGAGTATCAAAGAAGCTATATCCCAATCCGGTTTTATTAACCGAGCATCTTTGAGAACCAAAAAGTCTTTCTAGATTCTCTTGACCATTTGTGAATTTGGTCACTATAGAAAGAAGATCATTTGATTTTTCTTCTAGACTAGTTATTTCTTTTTGTAAGAGATTGGTTCTAATTCCAATTTCTTTTATCTCAAATGCTTGACAAGAGTTTTCTTTCTTGAGATCTTCTATCTCTTGAAGTAACACTTTGTTTTGAGTGTCAAGAGTTGAATTCTCAGTTTTTAACTCTTTGTTTTTAGAACTTAGACTCTTAAATTTAGCATATATATATCATTGAATGTTTCTAATAAATCATCATAGTCAAATTGACTTACCGAATCTTCTTGTGCTACAAAGAACATGTTGGCGACTTCTTCATTTGATTCTTCATCGGAAGAGGAGTCACTATCATCCCAACATGCTTGAAATGCCTTTTTCTTATTGAATTGGTCCTTGGGCTTGATTTTGAGAAGAGGACAATCTTTCTTGATATGTCCTGCCTTTTTGCAGTTAAAGCACTTGACTTCATTTGGATTGGAAGAATCCGCTTTCTTTACCTTTCTTTGAAATCTTTCCCTTTTGATGAATCTTTTGAATTGCCTTGTGATGAGAGCAATATCTTCATCTTCATCTTCTTCTGAATTTTCAGAATCAGAAGTAGCCTTAAAAGCAAGAGATTTCTTCTTGTCTGTCTTGAAGTTGAACTTCATATGCCATTAAGTTACCAACAAAATCTTCAAGAGTGAGAGTGTTTAAATCATTTGCTTCCTCAATAGCAGTGGTTTTTCTCTCCCATTCAGGAGTTAAACACCTTAGAATTTTTCTGACTAAATCCACTTGTGAATATTCTTTTCCAAGGAATTTCAGAGTGTTTGTGATATCGGTCATTCTTGTTACCATGTCCGATATAGATTCATTTTGCATCATTTTAAACAATTCAAATTTATGAACTAAAGAAGCGATTTTAGATTCCTTTACTTTTGACGTACCTTCGTGAGTCACGAGAAGAGTATGCCAAATTTCATTTGCTGAAGAGCATTGAGAGATACGATTGAACTCTACCTTGTCAACGACACAATACAATGCATTCATCGCCTTGGCATTAAGTGAAACAGTCTTCTTTTCTTCATCAGTCCATTGACTGAAATTAGTTGATGACATTTGGTACTTTTCTGAAACAACTCTCCAAATTTCGAGATCCATGGATTGCAAGAATATTATCATTCTCACTTTTCAGTATACATAGTTTGTTCCGTCGAAGAGAGGAGGACGAACAGAAGAGCATCCTTCTTTATGCTGAGAAGTTGTAGTTGCCATGCTAGATGATGGTCAAATCAAAATAATAGCAAATCTGCGTTGATACCAAATGAAAGTGCAGTAGGATTTAGGCAACAAGCACTAGAGGGAGGGTGAATAGTGCTTTTAAAAATTGTCTGCAGAATTTTGACGATTTGTGCAATTCACAAAGCAAACACACAAAGAACACAATAATTTATCCTGGTTCGGTCTTTCCCGACCTACATCCAGTGCCCAAGCAAAACCCGCTTGAGATTTCCACAATCAACCTTGTGAAACTACAAGATCATACAGACCAAATCCGGTCTCACTTTCAGTAACACACCTACTGAAAGCAAACAACTCCTTTAAACCAAGGAGTCCTTCCTTTTACAGAAAATTGAAACAAGTAACAACTTACAATACAACCTATGAGCCCTTCTTTTGAATGCAAATGAGATGCAATTGGTTTTTGAGGTTGTTGAAATACTCTACTCACGAATTCACTATCTCTCAAAGGAATTTGAGTGAAAAACTGAAGTGAAAAATATCACGTGAGTAAGAAAATGAATATGAGTGAAAAGCAAAGAGTAATTGATTCAAATTGATTGAATTGCAGTGCATTTGAGTGTAAAATGCACTCATATTTATAGTTGAAAGTTTCCATATGTTGAGGGTATGAAAGGGTGTCAAAACAGTCCATTTTCAACGATCAAAACGTTTAAAAAATGAAAAGACACGCCTTTTCAAAGTTTCAGGAAAAATGAGAAAATTAGTCGACTAGAATAGTAGTTAGTCGACTAATAATTAGCTATTAGTAGACTGATAGTTATCGTCGATCGACTGATCTGTTAATCGAGATGTTTGAAAAATTGAAGTTTTGAAACTTAGTCGACTAGAGAAAAGTTAGTCGACTGATAATATCATCAGTAGACTGAAAAACCACTCAGTCGACTGCTGCTAAAATTTTCTAAAAAAAACACAAGTTCTGTCCGGTCGACTGATAAAAGCATTAGTCGACTGCTGCTAAATTTCCAGAAAACACATGTTCTGTCAAGTCGACTGATAAAGTCATTAGTCGACTGCTACTAAAATTTCCAGAAAACAGACATTCTGTCCGGTCGACTAATTTGATAAAAATGTCATTTTAGAAAATATGGCGCAAAAGGATTAGTCGACTGGTGAGTCTATTGGTCGACTAATAAACACGAAAAATTAAATAAAGAGTTTTCTAAAAAGATTTTCATGAAGGGTTCTTTTAGAAAAGTTTTTTTAAAGACTTTTTTGGTTAAATGCAACCGAAATATGCACTCTAAGTAAGGCTCTTACAAGAATCTAAGACTTTTAATGAATTTAACATTTGCACACTAGTCTTCAAAGATTCTTCATTGAATTCTTCAATTCTTGTCATCTTTTTTCATTGCCTTAGCTGAAATGCAGTTGATTCACTTGTTCATCATCAAAACCTTGTACTTGAAGTATCATGTACGACTTCATTGTCGTAACAGATAGGAGCTTAGAATCAAACCCAACAGGCATGGATTTCATGTAGACCTAGGTATAGTTTGGTACTATTGATTGAGGATACATTACTTATGCTCACATAGACTTAGGTCAAATACAATCCTCCTCAATCTAGGATTTGATTGAAAACAATGTTTGCTTTTCAAATTTTTTAAAATTCTACTTCTTTAGGTCATTAGAGCCTTCTGTTTTCTTGCATGTTGATCATATTTCAAAAACAACCCCACCTACTTTTACCTCGCTTCCACGTTGCTGGGCTTTCTTTCAGAACCATAGTTTGGGACAAAGCCTCACAATTGGGCCACCTATTTGGGTTGATCCCCCTGCTATGTACCGATGGCCATAGTCCAAAGTATATCGGTAGATGCTCAAGGATGTTGGAAAACATGAGCCTAGAACCCAAGAATTCTTTTATGCCGCGTACATCGAGCATTGACTTGAGTATATCGGCATAGCATGATTGGACACAGATGATCTGAGCCTTAGAGTTAGGATTAGGGTCCTACCGCTATTTTAAAAGTCAACTTTTATGGAATGCTGTATGAGCATACTTGACTGTGTAGGATGTGATTAACTGTACTTTAATTATTTCCCTTTATTCCCTTCATTTTCTTATATTTTTCATAATTTTTCCAAAAATACTGGACGATTTTTAAAAGCCCTTATTTTCTCATATTCTTTCTATAAAGATTTTATCAAACCTTGGAGGATTTTTGCAAATCCTCTGCTTTTTCCCAAAACTCCAGGCGATTTTCCATCCTTTTTTTTCTTTGGATCTCGAATTTCTAGCTTTATTTTGATCATGTCTGCATTTTTTCTCAAGAAAAAATCATATATTTTTCTCATGGATTTCAATCCCGTTTTCAAAATCTCTTCACCTTATTTTCTAGTGAATTCCATGATCATGGCAGTGGAAAATTATTTGTCCACCTTCCCTTATGGTTTATCTTAGTTGCGTACTTTCTTTGTTGAAGTAACAACACAATTATCACAATTCTAGTGATGACCAAATCCCGGGTAATGGGATATCCTTTCAAAATTTTCAACCTAATTTCATTAGATTTTCCTCTTATCCTTTTCATTCAAATTGTTGTCCTAAATTTTTTTTCCATCCTGACCATCCCCTTTGTCCTACAGAGAGTATCAACATTGTTGAATGGTTCAAACCAGATCAGGCAAGAAGACTGCACCATATCAGCGTATCAACGATATTAGCAGCGAGTAAAAAAGGATGAGTTCCCCAAGTTCGGCCAAAGGACAGGGTCAACAAGATGGTGATGACTTCAATCCCGCCATGTATATGTTATTCCAAAAGATGATGGCCATGATGTAATCAGAGGAAGCTGAGGCTAGCTCAGAAAAGGCACCATTCAAGAAGAAAACTAAGGGCAAAACTATCAAGAAACACATCAAAATCACCTGAAAAAGGTTCAACAGGACAATGAGTCTGATGGAGAAGATTCAACGGAAGAAGATTCTGGAGAAGAACAGGAGATGTTCATTCAAGAGCCCAAATCTATTAACCAGTCGAAGAAGCAGACCCTAGAGGTCGATGATCCAATCCAGCTTCAGTTGAAGGAAGTGACCAGAATGGTCAATGACCTACAAGCTCGATATAAAAACAAGAAGGTCTATACTAGTGAGGACTTCTATGATAGTCTTGAAGGGGACGATAGTCTGGAAGAACTCTCCCGTAAATTTGTGAAATTTGATGGGACTGGCGATCTCAAGGCTCATCTGGCCATGTTCTTTGCAGAATATAACCGATTCAAGAGAGACAATCGGGCTTTGTTCATATGCTTTTCACGCAACTTAGAAGGTGCATCAACCAAATGGTACTTTGAGCATATCAATCCAATTGAGTTGTGAGAGTTCGATAAGATGGTCAACCTGTTTATCAAACAATTCTTATTCAATACTGAATCCTTGCCCACCTTGAACCATCTCTGCAGCCTGAAGCAAAAAGATGATGACAATGCCAAAGACTTCATTCACAGATGGAGATTCATCTGCAATCAAATGGGGGATCCAATATCAAAAGGGCATGCTTTGTCAGTTATCCTAAATAATTTCTCCCAACCCTTGATGGGCCTGATCTCTACCTCCCCAACGCGATCCTTTGTAGAATTAATAGAATGAGCCGAATGACTCAAAATAGAGATAGAAAATGGTGTATATGAGAACCCCATGCTCTCGAAGAATAGATCAGACACCAAGGGAAGAGTGTGAGCCACTTGCGCAACCAACACCATGGGACAAAACAATAGCAGCAACATAAAAAGCAAAAAGGGTAATGCCCTTAATCATGATAACAAGTCTTTTGGCTCCCCACAGAAACCAAGCACTCGAGAGAAGATAAAGCATGACAGTTGGAGTTATGACCGCAAATTCACTCCTTTAGATCAGCCGCTTGAAGAAGTTCTTGAATATCTGCTCGAAAAAGATATGATCAAACTTCCAAGGGTTGTCGATCCTCCACTCACCCTAGGAAAATAGAAAGATCATTTCTGCAAGTTCCACCGAGCAATGGGGCATGATACTGAACGCTGCTTCATCCTCAAGAATACCATTCAAGACTGTATCGATAAAAAGTTTCTTGTGGTAGATGAAGAAGAAGATCAGCCGACCATCTTGACCAAACCTTTCCTTGATCATTCAAGAAAATAACAATGCCAATGCTCTCATCTCATTTTTGTTGTTTTAAAGGGATGATGTAGTCTTGTTTATTTCCTTGATTTATCCTTCTTTCTTTAAAAGCATCAATAAAATTATCTATTTTCCTTATAACTTGGCACCATCTCCTTTTTTGCAAAATGTCTGCTTGCGAGGAGTGACCTCTTTTAGAGGGCCTCCTGAGTCAATCAAGAAGCGTATTGTCAATCTGTCACCTTGTTATCTTCAGAGAGCGTTCGTCAATTGTCTATCCTTTTGTCCAACATCTTACTCCCCAGTTACACTAGGGTATTTTTTTTGAAAATTTATCTCTACTTCAAAACGTCCTGTATGCAGACAAGATCAAACAAAAATCTTTCATCGTTCATTTGCATCTATTTGCATTTGTATCGAATTCATTACCCATTCAGGATAAAGGATAAATCCTGAGACCTCTGCAAGTTGTCCAAGTCATCGTGAGGGCGAAGATTGAAAATCTTCCATAACAATCAACAAGCACTTTTCAAAACACCAATCTTTTTCAAATTCGACCTTCGGGTCGAGTCTTTTATCAAAACCATTTTCACTGGTCTTGCCAAAATCAACCTTTGAGTTAAGCCTTCTTTCAAATTCGGTTTAACATCGGTCCTTCCATAAAATCCAATTTTCGAGTTGGTCCTTACAAATCCAGTTTAGCATTGGTCCTTCCAAATCCGGTTTAGCATCGGTCCTTCCATAAAATCCAATTTTTGAGTTGGTCCTTACAAATTCAGTTTAGCATTGGTCCTTCCAAATTCGGTTTAGCATCGATCCTTCTATAAAATCCAATTTTTGAGTTGGTCCTTATAAATCTAGTTTAGCATTGGTCCTTCCAAATCCGGTTTAGCATCGGTCATTCCATAAAATCCAATTTTTGAGTTGGTCCTTACAAATCCCGTTTTGCACCGGTCCTTTTACAAAATCCAGCTTTGCATTGGTCCTTTTATAAAATCCAATCTCGCGTTGTTTTTTTTTCAAAATCCACTGTTCGTGCTGGTACTTTTCCAAAATCCAGTGTTTGTGTTGGTACTCTTTCAAAATCCTGTGTTTGTGTTGGTACTCTTTCAAAATCCTGTGTTCGTGCTGGTACTTCTTTAAGACCAGTGTTCGTACTGATACTTTTTCAAAACTCAGTGTTCGTGCTGGTACCTCTTTCAAAATCCAATGTTCATGATGGTACTCTTTTAAAATCCAGTGTTCGTACTGTTACTTTTTCAAAACTGAGTGTTCGTGCTGGTACCTTTTTTAAAATCCAGTGTTCTTGCTGATACTCTTTCAAAATCCAGTGTTCGTGCTAGTACTCTTTTAAAACCCAGTGTTCGTGCTGCGCTTCTTCAAAATTCATTTTTTCATACTGGTCGCTCTTCCAAAATTCAATCCAAATACTAGTCTCACATTAGGGTTCAGGCGCAATGCCAATCTTCAGATTTGTGAGCCAAACAATCTTTATCAGACCTTCGCGTCATTCCAGTCTATTAATCAGACCTCTGGTCACCAATTTTGTCAAAATCAATCATTTTCAAACCTCTGGGTCAATCAATTTTTATCAACCAATTTTTATCAATCAATCTTTATCAATCAGACTTGGGGGTCACCCATTTCATCAATTTTGTCAGTCAGCCCTCTGGTCATCAAAATTTATCAAGCAAACTTTTCGGCTACCAATTCTATCAAAGTAAATCATTTTCCAACCTTTGGGTTGTATCCGCCAATCATTGTCATCCAAGATTTGACCTTCGTGTCGAACTCGTCTGCCAATTGGCTCAAAATCAATTATCAATGATTTCTCTTACGAGGGACCCTTTCTTATAGGGAGAGTTCGAGGGAGCTCATTCTTTTCGCATGCAATTTTTATTGGTTCGTTGAACCCCTTTTTAGGGAGAGTTTGAAGGGACTCGTGTTTCGCGAACAGTTTGCAAAGCAATTTTTTATTATCACACAAGGAATCCTATTTCTAGGGAGAGCTTCAACGGAAGCTCGTTCTTCTTGTGACCCCCTAATATTTTTTGTTAAGTCACCCCGTCATTGAGGACCCTGCTTCCAGGGAGAGTGTGATGGACTCTCTCCTCTATGATATTTTTCTCGACCTTTGTTATCGGCCACTTTTCCATAAGAGAAGCCTAGAGATAAGGAGTTTTGACAAAAACTTTATTTCTCTTCGAAAGTTTGTTTTGCAAACACCTCCTCCTCAGAGAAGAAATGAGTATTTTTTTATTACCCGTTCAGGTAATGGTCAAGTCTGAGTCTCTCCTTTGGGGAAATGAGAGAAAAATTTATCCACAGATGTGTCAATTAGACCTCAAGCGATTTCTTTCACAAAGGATTTGAAAAATATTTTTGCCAATTTGTCATGAAAAACAATTGTTGATCTCAAAATCTTTATTGCAAAGAATTACCTTAAATTACCTTCAGTATTCCTTCCAAAAGGACAAAAATTTTGTGAAGAAAGAAGAAAATTCAAGCTTTGTCTGTTGGTCAACCAAAAGGATAAAGAAAAATCCTCGACATGACTGGCAAAGAAAAATTCAATGATGTTGAAAAGCCATAAGTGAATCGATATTGATCATAGCTATGGCACATTTTTAAAGATTGTTCTTCTAGAAATAAGGCAGTGGAAATATCCTGGGTAATAAAAAGAATCCACTCAACTTCAATAACTCTTCAATCAATCAAGTTATAATCAACTATATGCAAAAAGGACCTCACAATCATCGTCAAGTTAAAGACTGATGGATGAGTTAGACCCTAGGGGTCAAAGAAGACTCAAATCATCTCCAAGTTGAAGGAGTATGTGACATGTCCTTCCAGGGAAAGTTCAAATCATCGCCAAGTTGAAGGCTGATATGAGAAACCTCCTGCCAATCTCTAAAAGATATTTGATCACTGTTATCATAAAGAGATTTTCAATCCAATGAGATAATTTTATCAATATAATTCTTGGGAGTAAAGAAGACTCAAATCATCTCTAAGTTGAAGGAGTATGTGATGTGTCCTTCCAGGAAAAATCAGAACATTGCCAAGTTGAAGATTGATGTGATAAAATTCTTGCCCAATCCCAAGAGAGCTCATTTTTTATGTCTCAAAAGAGCGTAAAAGATTATCATGAGATTTCAATTAAAGAGACAACATCATTAATGTAATTCCTGGGACCAAAGAAGACTCAGATAATCTCCAAGTTGAAGGAGTATGTGACATGTCTTTCCAGAGAAAATCAGAACATCGCCAAGTTGAAGGCTGATGTGATGAAATTCTCGCCAAACCCCAGGAAAGCTCAATTTTTATGTCTCAAAAGAGTGCAAAAAGATCATCATGGATAAACTTCAGATATCAAACTACCAAAATTACCAAGAATTATCTCTATTTATGTAAAATTCTTTTATCAATATCCTTTTCATCAATTGCTTTTATGATACTGAGAACACATTTCTTTCTTTTCATATCAAGAAAATGGATAGCTTCCTTGAAGAAACTCAACAACAATAAATTTGATTTTGATTCTAGATTCTACGGAGTTAGCCTAGTTGGAAGTAATACTCTAGGTAGAAGAGAGAATATCTTTCAAACAAATGTGCTTATTTTTAATTATCTTGAATCAACTACATTTTTTATTTTATTGACAATATTTTTAAGTTATCCCGATATGAAGTGAGAGCTTGATGTCTATTTTAATACATCCTAGCATTGTTTTTATCTCTTTTTAGGACTTGATAACTGGAGTTTTCAAGATCCTCCCCTTCTGTTTTTAATCTGAGCGCCTTAGCTCTTAGATTCACACACTTTTCTGTGTACCCTACTATCCCACCATAGACAGTTCCCGTTCAGGGTAAGGGTTAAACCTGAATTATTTCTGTAAAAGGTCATGTATTTTAAAAGCCATTCAGTCTCAACAATGAGATGCCTAAGATCAATCCCTTTTCAAGCTTTAGGGAACTCCATTTTCTTTCTTTTGCAAACCCCTCTCGGATTTATTGTGCAAAATTTGAAGGTTCCATCATGGATTCTTCATTTGAGGATTCCATTTTTTTGTCCCCTTCAGGTTAAGGGTCAAACCTGAACCTCATTCTTCTACGAGGTATTTTTCCTCCATTCAGGTTAAGGGTCAAGCCTGAACCTCATTTTTTCATGAGATATTTTTCCCGTTCAGGTTAAGGACCAAACCTGAATCTCATTCTTCCATGAGGTATTTTTTGTTTCATCCAGGTTAAGGGTTAAGCTTGAGTCTCGTCCTGATGAGGTAAATTTACTTCTTTATTCTCCATTCCATACCTAACATAATCACGAGGGCTAATTCTTTCACACCCAGTCAGATTCTTCTAACTGGGGCATTTTTATAGTTTAAATTTGGTGTGTTTTTCTTTGCCACTAAGCTGGGTTTTCAATCAGCTTAGTAGCAAAGTGGGGCATCTGTAAACACCCTAAATTTTTTGCCTTTGCTCACAAACCCTTTCCTCTTGCCATTGAGATTCACTCTCTAAATCCTTCAAGGAACCAGATGGTCGATATCTGACCCAGGGTCATTCAGAGCTTGAATTTTTGCCCCTAATTCAGATATTTCAAAATTCAATTTCCAATTTCAATAATCAATTCTTGCCTTCAAACATAAATGTTCAATTCTTTGTCTCTGCCAGGGGTCCAGGACTTCAAATCCCTCATCTAGGGTTTTCCTTTTTGCATCCCATTTCATATCATTTCGCATCATTGCATGCCATGTCATGTCATTTCATTGCATTGCATGTCATTACATCTCATTATCGAGATTTAGCACTCATGTCTTTCAAAATATTCAATCCAGATTCGAGTTTTAAAACTTTTATTTTGAAATCAATTTCAAAACCTGGGTTTAAGATCAATATTTTGCCATTTGCCAACCCCCGGGATCTTTTCTTTCAAAATATTTTCCTTAGAAAATTATCTAGATTCATTTTTAACTCAATTTTAACTGATCTCAAATCTCAAATGAGACCCATCTAGGTGGTGTTGCTTCTGGATCTCTTCTTTAATCCAAAATTTTTAAATTTTAGAGTCCTAGTTGGATCAGGACTCTATCTTTTCACCTTTTTTAAGCTTTTTCTAAAATCCCATTTCTGATTTTAAACTAGAAGTAGTCCTACCCCTTGTCCATTTCTTTTATTTTGGCCAAATCTCAGAGTTTCAGTTGGATTAAGACTCTTTTTTAGAGTTTCTATCGGATCAGGACTCTGCCTCTTACTTCTATTTTTGTCTACTTTCGAGAAAACCTTTTTCAAAATCTTTCATTTTGGTCAAAATTTTAGAGTTTCAATTGAACTAAGACTCTATCTCAAAGTTTTAGTCGGACTAGGACTCTATCTCAATTTCATTCTTTATTCTTGTTTTTCACTTATTTTCGAAAACCTTCTCATCTGACTTTCAAAAGAGCTAAAATCTTAGAGCTTCAGTCAAACTAGGACTCTATCTTAGAATTCTAGTTGAGCTAGAACTCTATCATTTTACATTTTAAGCCTTTTCAATCTTTCATTTATTGATTCTCAGTTAGAAGTGAGTCCATACCTTATTTACTCCCCTTATTTGGTCTTTTTCTCAGAGTTCCAATCGAATTAGGGCTCTGCCCCAGAGTCCTAATCGAATCAGAACTCTATTTTGATTTCATTTTCTTATTTTATTTTCACTTGTTTTCAAAAGTTCTTTTTAAAATCTCATCATTTTCTTATCGGAAAATGAAAAATTCTCAAAGTTCTAGTCAAATTAGGACTCTTCCCCAGAGTTTCGGTTGGATCAGGACTCTAATTCTGATTTCAGTTTTCACCTTGTTTTCATCTATTTTTGCGAAAAACTTCTAAAACCTCCTTGTTTGTTCAAAATTCTGAGACTTTTAGTCAAATTAAAACTGTCCTTGAGTCCTAGTTGGAAAGACTCTAATTCTGATTTCAGTTTTCAACTTTTTTTCACCTATTTTCGCGAAAAACTCTCAAAATCTTCTTGTCTGTTTTCAGAAAAATCAAAATTTTAGTCGAATTAGGACTCTGCCTCAGAGTCCTGATCCAATCAGGACTCTGTTCTGATTTCTGTTTTAACTCTCATTTTCACTTGGTTTTAAAATCTTTTCGCATATTTAAAAAAAAATCAATTTTGGTAGAGTTTTAAGTCAACTTAAGACTCAATTTCAGAGTTTTAATTGAGTTAGGACTCTAACCTTGACTGCTTTTTCTGACTTATTTTCACTTATTTTGAGAAAATCTTTCAAAAACCTCTTTATTTGGCTTTCAAAAACCTAAATTTTAGAGTTTTAGTTGGTTTAGGAATCTAGTCTAGAGCTTTAGTTCGTTTAGGACTCTATTTTTAACCTCCAATTGTCATCTAGTGATTTTAACTCTATTTCAAAATCCTTTTTCAGTCTTCATTTTAATTTTTTTTCAAAACCCTGATGTGGGGCCCACTCAGTTGGCACCATATCTTAAGGTGTCTTGATCCATTCAGGACTTTGATGGACACGAAATTTCCAATTTCAAAACCAATTTCATTCTAAACTTCTTTTAAAAACCTTCATTTTCAAGTTTTGAAATTATTTTTTGAAAAAATCAAGTGGGGCCCACCCTGAGTGGCACCATATTTGAAAGAGTTATGGTTAGCTTAGGGTTAGTCAGTGTTCTAATTAGGTTAGGAGTCTAGAAGAATCAAAACTTGAGTTTAAAATCTTCATTTTGACTTTAGATTTTAACTTAGGATTTTAAAGTTTTAAAAATTACGGTTTTAGAAAAACCAAGTTGCACCACATTTGGAGTCTCTAAAGTTATCTCGGGTTTTAGTTAGGATAATTAGGGTTAGTTAGAGTCTCACCTAGGCCAGAAGTTTACCAAGAATTGTCCCCCCCTACAATTGGTTTTAGATAGAATTTTGAAAAGTCAAAAAGGGCATTAATTAGCCCTAATTAAGTGAGATTTCAAGAGGCTATAAAAGAGGACCCAAAGGGGGTCATTTTTTATGAGTTTCCTCTCTCTCCCTCTCTCAAAAATTCATGGTGCCCTCATCTCTCCTTCAGTCTCCTCCATTGGAGCCACTCCAAGGTATGGTTTTCTTCTTTTTCTTTTATTTTTTTTACTGTTTTTCATGTTATTCCATGTGTTTCACTATTGCCGCCCCTTGCATATTGATCTTTAGCCAAGCTTTCATTGAAGAACAGTGAAATCGATTCAAGAAAGTGATCTAATGTTGCATGAAGGTATTTTTTATGATTTCAAACCGTTGAAATTGTTTAAACTATCATTTTTTATATTTAAGCAAAAAAAAAAGATGAGATTCACCCATTCAATGGGTCAAATTCTTCTTTTCAAAGGCTAAATCAAATTCTAACCGTGCATTCCTTGATTTTTTTTTATTTGTCATGCTCATGTTTATTCTATTCATTAAAACATCAAATCTAAATTTGTGGTGTTATTTGCAAGTTTTCTTTATTATTTTTCAAGTTTAGATTAGGTTTTTAATGTTTTATCGATAATCCATGGATTTCGACCCAGGGAACACGGGAACCATGTTATTTTATATTTAAGTTTCTGTAAAAAAAATACAATTTTTTAGGGTTGAACCCTAAATATGTCAGTGATTTTCTATAAAAAATCGGATTATTTTGGGTTCTATAACTCTGTCAAAAAAATAAAAAACCAAACCCTGCTTTTTAAACTCTAAAATCGCTATGGGGATTCAGGAACAACTTGCCGATGCAATATCTCCCTCGTCAAAATTCTGATCGACAATCCGTAGGTTGAAGTGTTTTCTTTATTCTGTTTAGTATTTCATGTAAAATTTTCAATTTTTTATATATCTGTTTGCTAATTTTCCTCTGACAGAAACCAGAATCGGTTTCCTAGATCCCGTTATACCTTGTTTAAACCTTAGGTCAACTTGGGCAGATTGTATCTCCCTAACCAAAGATCCGATCGATGATCCGTAAAAAAAAGTATTTTAATCTGTGTATCTACTATCAACTGCTAAAATTTTATAATTTTTGAACATGATTTGTTATATTTTTCTGTACCCAAAACTGGATGTATTTATTTCTACTCGTTATATATTTGTCGGAATTAAGCGCATGTTGCCGGAACGATATCTCCCTAACCAAAGATTATTTTTCTAATATATAAATAGGAAAATATTTGTTTTTTTGTCTAGTATATCTCTATAATTTTTTATAAATTTCTATGGTGATTTGATACCTGATTTGGGGCTGACACTGTGATAGGTACGTGCCTACGAGCAAAATCATGTATTTTAGGAATTTATTTAATTTTCATATTAAAATAATGTCAAAAGCACATTTTTTTGAATTCGGTTTAATTTTAGAGTTATCAAAACTATCCATGTCCATTTTTATAGATTTTTGAATTCATTTGATATATTATTTGATTAAATCATGAAAATAGGGTGCCCGCGGAGTCCCAGTTCGAGTAAAACACTGGCGAAAATCATTATTTTTATGATATTTCAATTTTTTTATAAAAAGTTTTATAATTTTAATGTTTGATCATGTTTATAATCATGTTAGGGTGCTTCACACCCGATTTGGTGTTTATTTGAATCTTTTTGAGCCCTAAATCCAAAGTTTTACCAAAATCTTTTCTGAAAACCTTGGTTTTAAGGCCATAGTCTTGTTTTCAGGAGCATTTTTATTATTTTTCTCTAAATTTTGAATTACAAAATTGTTTATCCTTATTATTTATTCAATTTTATATTATATTTTATTATGTTTATCTCAGGAAAACATGGAAAAAGGCTTATATTTGGATAAATCCAATAATTTTCAAATATTATTGGATAAATCCAAAAAAGTTGACATATCTTCATTAAAAAGTTTGCTAGTTTTGCAGGAAAATTCAAGACTGTATTTTATTTATTTCTCTTTTCTTTTATTTTAATTTATCATTGATGTAAAATGTAATTAAACTTTGGAATAAGAATTTAAATTCCTGCTTAGAATATGACTGCATTGCATATAGTTTATTTTTTTTATATAAATGCCAATGTGTGATGGATGATGATTCATGCATATTCAAACTCACAATGGTTTACATGAATGATACGTACACTAGCTTCTAAGGAGTTGATAAACTCGGTGGGTTTCGTATTTGTGGACATAGTCAGAATACAAACGAAACCCAAATTTATCATCTTTTTCTAAGCCACAAATGGCCTACACTCTTAGGCATTTTCATAAATCATTGCATATTTCAAAGTTTTCTAAATATTTTTCCCTTTTAGAATCAAATGAAATATATTCAATACATATTCATGGCCATAGTCAGGAATATGTAAAGAATCTATTTCATCTAAATTCTATAAGGCACAAAAATATCTTTTTCAAAGATTTTCCTCAAATTCTTCAGAAAATATTTTTGCAAATTGCATTCATTCATTCATCTAAGTTAGACTGCATCATGAATAGTTTTCACAGGGCTACACGCCTATACCTTTTGATGTTTTCCAATTTAATCTTAACAAAAATCAATTGTCTCAAAGTTATTTGAATTTCTTCAAAATCGATTTTCTCAAAACCTTAGGATTTCTTCAGAAATCGATTTTCCTTTTCTTCATAAATGTTTTCCAAATGCAATTCACGATTTTCAAAGTATCTCCTTCTTCCAAGTATTTTCCAATTATTCCAAGCGAACATCATGTTTTTCAAGCTGCAATTTTCCGAAATTCATAACACATGCCTGATTCTTTGTGCATTTAGTAATAGAACATCTATTTAGACAAATTGAGCAAAGAAAAGCATTGGATTGATCCTTGGTTCGATTACCCCTGGTTATGGCGCCAAGAACGGTTGAACCTCGTACCGACAGGTGAGTCCCATTCTTCGAAAATATTCTGCATTTTAAAACGGAGGCGAGCTATTTTCAATATCTTTTTCAAAAGGTCGGTTTGACTTGCAAAAGTAAAATTTTGCAATGATAACAACCATGTATAGGTTTCATAAGAAATAAGAGGAAGTAATTAAGAAGCAATAGTACAAATGAAAAGTAAAATACAAAAAAAGCATATAACATTGTTTTTTACATAAATACATCTCTAAGTGTTAACTACAAATGTTCTATTAGAATGTTTAGCAAATGTGAGTTTCTTGATCATGTGGTAGAGAAAAAAAGATTTTGAATCTTGTGTTTCTTCTTCTCCTCTTGCACATATACAAATATATTTTGACAATCAATGGAAGTTCCATTTAGACATAATGTCTTTATTGTGATCAAGATGTTGTGCTTCTCGGTTGATAAACTATGTTTAGGTGGAAGTGCAAAATTATGATAATTGTTGAATAGAGAAGAAAAATAAGAGCTTTAATGGCTAAATGGGATTTCAGTTCTAATCCCAAGTAAAAATACATGCCAGATATCAGAGAATGAATCAGTGAAGCTTTTCCATTTGGGTGGCTGTTGAAACTACTCCAATACTAGGAAAGTTTTTGCATGAATCCTTGGAGCTAAGTATTTTGCCTCCTTTGGTTGGCTAGCACAAATACAAATTTCAATTTCTATCCTTGCATTTGTACAATTTGGTGTAAATTATGAAAACAAGTTTGCTAGTAGGTGCATAAGAGATTACACCTTTTGTCAGAAAAATATGAAACTATGGTGCTAAAAAGGGCTCATAGTGGATTCTGATTTGTTTAACTTTTGATGTTGTATTGATATATTTAGCCAGATGAGAAAGATCTCTCTCTGGTAGCTCGAATGCATAAAACCATGGTTTCAATACTCTTTGCTTTCAAATTTATCCTAGTGGATGACATCACTAAATAAGCAAAAAAGAGAAAAGAAAAAAGAAAAAAAGAGGTGGGATGATGGAAATGCTCCAAGAATTATTGGGTGCAGAAAGATGTTTAGGTTATTATTTTTTTCGCAAAGACAATGACCTTAATAAGAGGTGGGATGTTGAAAATGCTCCAAGAATTATTGGGTGTGAAAAGATGTTTATGTTGTGATTTTGTTCACAAAGACATCTTTGTAGCATGATCATACATCATATGTTAGAAAATTGTGTGGGCATACATACGTTGAACCACACATTGTAAGGTTGTCTTAGGTTCAGGCCTGATTTATTTGATCTAATCTAGTTGGACACTATGTGGAGAGACCTGTCCTGTTTACAATTTTGTAATACGCTGAATTTGAGATAGACTCCTAAACACATTAGGTTATCGTCCCAAAACCTTATATAATAGTCATTTCTTCAGATTCTCCATAAGCCAAATAAAGAATTTAATCCCTCTTTCATTTGGTCTAGAGAAAGGAAAATGACCAGATATATAGGTTCTGAAAGATCATACCGTCAACGATCAATCAGAGCACTATGGATTCAGGTAACACTTTTGCATTGCGTTTTATTTCAGATTTGATTTCAACGGTTTAATGAGAACATGAAATTGATCCTTCTTTGGTTTTTGATGGATTTCTAAATCCAACAATTGACATCAGAGCACATGTTCCCATTGAATCGTTGAAAATATGATTTTATTTTGTATTTTTTTTATTATTGTCGGTGTCGATCTGATGTGATCGGTGGGTGAACTCTTTGGTGGTACTCGGATGGCTTCAACCCTTTTTCTTTGGATCACCAGGCACAGGCGAGAGGGCTGATCAACCCTCCCATTTTGTTTTGTCTGGACAGCGGACATCGCGAGGGGGGTTCTCCCTCCCATTTGGTTGAGTGGTCTACCCTCATCGTTGAACATGCAAAAGGGGTTTCGTTCCTTTCATCGACAACAGAAAAGGGGCAGAGTCACCCATTCAGAAACCTGATGCTTGACAGTGAGTCATCATCGTTCAGATCTTCGGGTCGTAGACAAAAAATGGGTTCACCATTTTCCTTTTAGATAGTCAGACGAGAGGGCTGATCGGCCCTGGCCCTCGATTATCTCCTTATTACCAGACATCAGAAGGGCCCTCCTCCTCCATCGGATCATCGAGCTGAAGGCGGCAGAGGGTCCTCTTCCTTCTGATTATCGAATGGTGGGAGAGCAATCGTCCATCCAGACCTGTCGTTTTCGGGGCCAACGATGATTTTTTTTTTGGGTTTGGTCTTTTGCCGACAGCAGATGACATTCAGTTTGGCTGTCGATCGGCGAGAACCGAAAACTTTATAGAAGTTTAGTCGCTACAGTGATTTGCAGGGGTGGCTACGGCCATCATCGAGCGATTCAGGACCGACTATGGCCATCGTCGTGCGATCTGGGTTTGGCAACATCTAGAGCCGGCTACGGCCATCGTAGAGCGATCCAGGTTCGGTGGCATCTAGAGACGGCTACGACCATCACCGAGTGATCCAGGTTCGGTGGCATCTATTGTTGGCTACGACCATTATCGTGTGATCTGGGTTTAGAGGGCCGGCTTCGGCCATCGCCTTGCAATCTGAGTTGTGCGGCATCCAAGGCTGGCTACGACCATCATCGTGTGATCCGAGTTCAATGACATCCAGGGCCGACGACAGCAGGAGGCCTCTTCGACTCAGACTACTATCTGTCGGGGCTGGTTCAGTTTTCGACCAATCTAACGATCCAAGACTATTCGGCTGCCTACTACGTAGGACCGATTCAGCCATTTAGCCTAGGTTGGTTTAGCCTAAAGCCGACCGAGCTGAGGCCAGTTCAGCCAGCTGCTTTGGCGCCATCCAGTCGATCCATCTTGAACCAGTCTGGGTTAGGCATTATGGGCTGACCTAGTTTGGTCCCCATCAGGTTAAGGGGACCAAACCAGATCGGATGAGCATGCCAAACCTAACTCGTCACAGTTTTGGATTCTACTGTATCTGACCCGATCTGGGTTGGACCACTTCGAGACCCACAAGTGGGTCCGGCCAGGCCCGACTGGTCGGACTCGTGCACTTTGTCTTATAAAAAAATCTGAATTCTACAAAGTTTTTTGGTGTGCATTATGAGTCATTTTGGCAGGCTTAATTTTTTGGCTACTTTTTAGCCCATGCACTTTATTATGCTTAATTATATTCATATGCATGTATTGACATGTTTGAACATTGCTATTATTTTTTTGATTCCAGGTTCAATATTTTAAATTGAATTAATTAAATCAATATGTTGCCAAAGTAACCTCTATTGTGTAGGTTAGTTCATTTTGGAATATTGTGATGTTTATATATTTGCAGTTCATGCGAATAGTGATCGGCTTAAAGGAAGATTACTGTTTGGCTGAACCCAAATGTATACTTTTAGTAATAAATATAGAACAATTATTCAATTTTCTATGTAAATAACGAGTGAGTTCAAAGAAATGCTCGCTGTTTGACAGAACTAATTGTCCATGTCTTGATTACTGTACTGAGAGTACCACTTACAAGTTGACACTTCTGTCCAAAGACTAAGTGTCAATGTTGTATTGGGTATCTTGTAATAGGGTTCACCATTATTTAAATATGTTATCTTATGTCATTGAATGTGAATATGAATGTTAATTGTGAGTTTGTTTATTTTTTATTCAGTTAATACCTCTGCTTCTATGATATCTGCGAACATTAATTCCATCTCTATTTTAAGCAGTTTCAATTTTAAGAATTGAAAAGAAAATGTTATGATTGTTCTGGGATGCATGGATTTGGATCTTGCACTACGAGAAGATTAACCCCCTGCTCTTACGAATAAGAGTTCTATTGAGGATAAAAAGAACTCTGATCGGTGGGATGGATCTAATCGTATGAGTCTTATGATCATGAAATGTAAAATTCCTGAATCCTTCAGGGGAACCATGTTCAAAGAGGTAAATGCCAAACGTTTCCTTGAAAAAATTGAAAAATGTTTTACGAAAAATAAAAAGGCTGAGACGAATACTCTTATTTCGAATCTTGTCTCAATGAGGTATAAGGGTACATAAAACATTTAGGAGTGCATCATGGAGATGTCTCATCTTGCTTCAAAACTCAAGGCACTAAGGTTGGAGTTGTCTAAGGACATATTCATACACTTGGTTTTGATATCCCTTCCTGCACAATATAGTCAGTTTAAGGTTAGTTACAACTGCTAGAAGGAAAAATGGACTCTTAATGAGCTCATTTCACATTATGTGCAAGAAGATGATAGAATAAAGCAAGAGAAGACTGAGAGTGCTCATTTGACAGTAACCTCTAAGGGTAGGTTTAAGAAAAAAAAAGGACTAAAGAAGTTGTAGTTGACCTTCAATCGTAGAAGAAACAGAAAAGACATCAAGACCCAAAGTCTAGTTGTTTTTTTTTTTGCAAAAGAAAGGGTCATATAAAGAAGGATTGTACCAAGTATCATGTCTGGCGTGAGAAGAAAGATACGCGCCTTACTTTGGTTTGTTCTGAAGTTAATTTGACTTCTGTGCTCGAACACACTTGGTGGATAGATTCTAGTGTTACCACTCATATAAGTGTATTTATCCAGGGTTGCCTAAGTTGTTGACCGTCAATTGATGCTGAAAGATTCATCTATGTGGGCGATGACAAAACAATTGAAGTCGAGACAATAAGGATATTTAGGTTGTTATTAAAGACTGAAAATTATTTAGATTTGAAAAAAATATTTATTGTGCAATCTTTTAGGCAGAATTTGGTTTCTATTTTTATTTTGGACAAATACGATTATTCTTGTTTATTTAGAAATAATAAATTTAAATTATTTCTTGATTCAAATATTATTGGGATCGATTTTTTATCTATGGTTGATAATCTTTATTTGCATGATACTATTGCCCCATTTAATGAAACCTTGCAATTAAGTTATCGTAGTACAAAATAAAAATTGACAAATGAGAATTTTGCTTTGTTATGGCATAAGCGCTTAGGTCATATTTCTAAACAAAGAATTGAAAGACTTATGTCAAATGAGATTCTTGATTTTCTTGATTTCACTGACTTTCATGTTTATGTTGAGTGTATAAAAAAGAAACGAACATACATAAGGAAATTAGGTACTGAAAGAAGAACAAACGTCTTAGAACTAATTCGTACAGATATTTGTGGAGTCTTTCCTACAACTTCTTAGAATGGTCAATAATATTTTATTATGTTTATTTCTTGTTATAGGTACCTATATTTAATTCATGAAAAGTCTCAGTCCTTGGATGTGTTCAAATCGTTTAAGGCCGAAGTTGAAAACCAAATTGGTAAAAAAATTAAGGCTGTTAGATCTGACCATGGTGGTGAGTACCAGTGTGACAAATATCGCGAGATTTATAAAAATCTCACGATAATATCGTGAGAAATTGCTTGAAAGTTTAAAACGACAATTTCTCGTGAAAATTTTAAAATATCATGAGATTTATGAAAAAAACATAAATATCATGATTTAAACAAGATATTTACGTTTTAAACTACAATTTATCATGAAAAAAATCCTATATTTTAATTTTTAAATAATTTTTATTACTATTTTCGTATAAAAAATATTTTTTAATTAATTTTTTATTGCCAAGATTTTGTCAAAAAATATGAGATTTATGAATTTTTTTTTATTTCTTATGAGTTTTTGAAAATTTAGAAATTGCTGATAAAAGCTTTTGTCATTATGGTGAGTACTATGGTAGATATGATAGATCAGGTGAATAACGTCTAGAGCCTTTTGCTAAATTTTTAGAGTAATATAGGATCGTCACTCAGTATACCATGTCAGGCACCCCTAGCATGAATGGTGTTGCTGAAAGACGAAACCAGACTCTTAAGGATATGGTAAAGAGTATGATTTTTCATTCTACCTTACCAGAGTCCTTCTGTAAAGAAACATTGAAGACTACAACTTATGTTTTGAACATGATACCCTCTAAAGCAGTAACCAAGACCCCATATGAATTGTGGACAGGCCTAAAGCTTAGTATGAAACTTTTTCATATTTGGGGATGTTCAGTTGAGGCTAGGCCCTACAGACCATATGAAAAGAAACTGAATTCCAAAACGATTAGTTGTTATTTCATTAGGTATTCTGAAAAGTCCAAGGACTATAGGTTTTATGACCTTGTGAAATAAAAAATGCTTGTTTCTTTGAGGGTGTTGAGTTTGGTGGAAGTGATAAAGTAAAAGACATTGCTTTTGAAGAAGAGACTCTTTTTTTTTCTACAGTTGTGGATCACAATGATCAGATTTTTATTCTTGACATTATTCCCACAAATTCGGATCAAGGTAATGCTTTAGATCTCCCTATCCAAAATCAAGCTTTTACTCCTAGAGTTCAAACTCAACAACCTCAAGAAACACCTCAAGAACCAGTGCCACTAAGAAAATTCACTAAAGAGAGAAGAAGGGTAATTTCTGATGATTATATTGTCTTTTTAAAAGAACATGAGGGTGATACTGACCTAGTGAAAGATGATCCATTCAGCCTCCATCAAGCCACACAAAGTTCTAACTCTCAAAAGTGGATTGAAGTAATACATGAGAAGATTAAATCTATGAGGGACAATGACGTGTGAGATCTTGTAACATTACCTGAAGGTGTGAAACCTATTGGTTGCAAATGGATATTTAAAATCAAAAGAGATTCAAAGGGTAATATAGAAAGATATAAGGCCCGTCTTGTTGCAAAAAGGTTTAGTCAAAGGGAAGGCATTAACTATGTAACGACCCCAACTCATACCCCTTAAAAAATGCATTTTTTTTAAACCATTGCGGAAACATTCTCAGAGACCCAAGGCCTTTACAGTTCCACTCACCATTGGATAACTCAACCAACCATAAAGGATCTTACATTTATCATTCACACCATAGCAAACCGAAATTTTATTAATTAAGTATGAAATAGTAGTCTCGAGACAATTACATAAAAAGAGTCAGAGTGCATGAACAATTAAATCTAAAAAAAAGTAAAGAAAAACAAAGCCACATTGTCCATTTGTGAAACTGTTTAGCAAATGTGTAACACTTGTAGCTCTCCCAGAAATGAGTCACTTCACTGATCTCCTGTGGCTGCGAAAAACCATAGAAGTAGAGTATAAAAAATTTGAGGAATTCTGCATACGAATCTCTCTAATGAATCAAATAAGCATAACGAATACATATATAAATTCATGCAATAATTTAAAGGGATACAATTATGACAAATTTATAATTTAATTAAGCATTTATGCAATAGAAAACAATTATTAAGCATGAGAAAATATTTAATAAATAACAAGAATCGCAATTTAAACAATACAATCATTTAACATGCATTAGAAAACAACATTATGCATTCACCAACATTTAACAGTTAAGGAAACAGGTAAACATGCATGATCTAATGCATGACAAGAATACGCATGGCTTCAGTGCAATGCATGAGTAAATTCTTACCTCTTATTAGAATTTTTTTCATATGCATGTCCCTATTAAATGCACACAATTTACGTTTCTCTTTTTAATTATCGTTGCCCGCAGATACACCAAACGAGTAAAAACTCTGAGGTCAAGTAGGGTTTCCAGGATAGCTTAGCACACAATTTGTATTTTATTACCGGGTTCCAAACTTAGCCCTCGACCGAAACAACTTTCGAAATATTAGACATTCAAATCTAATATTGAGAACACCAAGGACATTGAAATCCACAAGTGCCACTTTCTTGGTATACCAAAATAACAACTGTGTCTACACACCACCCCCAGGTAAAATGACAGACTCTCCCTAAAACCGTGGCCAGAAGAAATGACCTCAATATCGGGTTTAGGGGTAATAAAATAAGCACATAAAGTTTTTGTATCCTTGTGGTTCCCCAAAACCGAAACTCTAAGATTCTCATTCTTTTGACGGGAGATCTCATAATGTATATTATACTGTTCTTTTATTTTTATTTGATTATTATTATTCTACTTCTTTAATTTGCAATTCAACACACAAACAAAGGCAATAACTCACATATTCCCCTGCGAGAACCATCATGGGACCACCGCCTGCAAAAAAACATAGAATAGTGCAAAATATTCGTGTGATTTTTGTGATACATTATAAACAAGTAAAGAAAGAGAAAACCAAAGCTTAAGGCTCTCCAGGCTTATGATGATTCATTTCGACCATCGACGCACCATATGCAAAAACCTTATAAATATGACATATATAAATTACATGCCTTCCAAATGCACATTCACACATGCAAATCTTTAACTATGAACATGATACAAAAATATTCATACGCATGTTTTATTTTATTTCTTATGCTAATGACAAATACAAGCTTTCATTTAATGCTCATCTTTAAATCAAATGCATACTTGCATTACAGACACATATTCACATCAAAGCATAATTTTCTTAAGTGTATATATCCTGTCAATGCATGCTTCTTTTTTAATATGCATATACATATCAATGCATAAGTTCATCAAGTGTATACATAAATGTAAATGCAATATTTTCTTTTGAATATACATATTTGTTACATGCTCCCACTCAATACCCCAAATTCATGTCAAATGCATAATTTCATTTAATGCATGTATTCACTCTAAGCAGGTAGATACTTAAGCAAATATACATATGCAATCATAATCTAAAATTCAAGATTTGCACATTACTTACAAGTTATATATGTAAATAACAATGCATTTGAATATTGATTACGCAAAATTTATTCATCATAAGCATGCAAAATCAGTTTCTAGTATCCACATAACCAAAGCACTCACAATGGGTGAAATCTAGAAATTTAAAGATGCACAACTTATATGCATATTATATATATTTTTTTGAAAACAAAAATTTACAGCACCTACATGTACATTTTTTTTCCTGAAGGGGTTTACACCTAGTCGACTGGGGTTCCAAATAGGTCCAGCCAACCTTGGTCGGCGAGGTCTAGTCTGGGCAGACCCCAGGCCGGGCCTGACAGTGGATTGTCAGGTCTGTCCCAGTCCTACCCAAGGGCCGGACTGGGTCTGGCAGACCCCTGCCAGCCCAAGCTAGCCAAGCCAGCTCAGTCGACCCTGTCGGGTGGGCCTGCCAGCCAATACACAAGCCTAGCTTGGGCCTGTATTTGCTCTGTCAAGGCCAACTGACAGCCCAACCAACCAACAAATATATATATATATATATATATATATATTGTAAAAACCCTTCTTTTTTTAGTTTATCTTGACCTGGGCCGGCTCAGCCGAACCACTCGGCTGAGCCCTGCGGCTCGGCAGGCCATGCCAGGCCTGCTGGACACAGTCTAGCCGGGCCTGGCAGACCTGTCAAATAGTGACAGGTTTGGCCCTGATTCGGTCAGACTTTGAGGTCCCTAAAAAAAATATTTATGGGTCCTCTAAGGACCCGATTCCCTGTAAATTTTCAACTATGCATATAGATCCATATGAAAAACATATATGAAAGCATCAATTAGAGATATACATGCATGCCTCTATGGATTTATAGCCCAAACATGTAGATTTAATATGGTCACATTCACATATGATAAGAACCCGATAAATCTATAGACGTGCTCAAAAATCAACATGAGTAATAAATTTTATTTGTGAATACTTGTGCAACAATGCATATTTACTCAATGTTTTCAATAACACACCATTAAACATACATTTTTCTGAAAAACATATGTATACAACATGATTTCAATGCATACTTGCATGCATTTACACAACCCATATCAAAATCCACCGTTGGAAATCAATATCTAGTAAAGGGGTTCCTAAAAGAACCCCTCCCACCATGAATAAAAATTCTGTTATACAAGTACGAAATTGTTATTTCATAAAAAGGTTAAAATATACAAAATACAGCCATAGAGAACGATCCATGGATCATCCCCATGTGATCTTTAAGAAACATATACATATTTTTCTCATGATTTTTCCAACCAAAATATTGCATAGAATTGAATCAATATTCGATTTCTCACTGGGATTCAAAAGAGGAGACACACATTTGCAAAAATTGAAGAGGAATAAGAAAATGTTGGTGGAGAAGGATTGGATTGGATTGGCTGGAGAAGGAGATCCTCCTTCCTCTCTTTCCCTTTCTTTCTTCTCTCTCTCCTCTTTCTCTCTTTCTTTCTTTTTCAAAAAAAATGGAACTGTCTCTCTCTCTCTCTCAAGTTTCCAAATTTTAAAAAATTCCTCTTTTTTGACTTTTTCCACATTTGATATTTTTTTCTTTTTAGAACTTTTAAAATTCTTTCTTAAGCAAGAATAAGGACTCTTTTAAGAAGTCCTACTCAGTTCTAAAATAAAAATTTGGAATTAATATAATATATTTATTTATTTATTAATTATTAATTAATTAAAATTATCTAAAAACTTTCAAAAATAGCCAAATTAACCCAGAAGGCTCCCTAACCTTATTAAACCCCAAATTAAAGCTTTATATTGAATTTAAAGCTAGAAAAATATGGGGCTTGGATTTGGATTCGGATCTAAAATCCAAACCCATACCCAAAATGAAAATGGATCAAGATCTGGATTAAATCTAGATTTAAGTAGGTCTTAAATAAGATCCAAATCCATAACAATTCGAATCATATGCCTTAGATCCCATCCGATCCAGCTTCGGATCCAGTTTGACAAACTGCTAAATTTTAAAAAAAGCATGATTTTCGGGCCAACCGGTACCTAAATTCAGGAAAGTAAATTATCGTTGCGCTCAGAATTTCGAGATGCATCCAATGACATATTATATGAATATCAAATTCCGAATTTTTCTAAAAATAACTTACATTTTGTTTGAATTTAAAAGTAAAAAATAAAACTCCTTCTCACGCTTCAATTAGCTCACCTCGACCTTGTCAGTGAGACCTAGGTCACGCCCAGACTCAAAGACATCAGTCAAAAAATCGAGCCTCAAACGATTTTTCTCTCAAACTTAGCTAAATTTTCAATAAAATTATATAATGACTAAGTACCAAAATACGCGATATTACAGACTACATAAAGACTTTCTCTCTGGTTTCTACGAAAGACTCTTTTAGGATTATGATGGCACTTGTGACTCATTATGACTTAGAGCTACATCAGATGAATGTTAAGACTGCATTCCTTAATGAGAACATTGATGAGATAATTTACATGGTCCAACCAGAATATTGTCTCAGGCGATGCCAAGAAAATAGTTTGCAAACTAAATAAATCCATCTATGGACTTAAGCAAGCTTCCTGTCAGTGGTATCATAAATTTCATCAAGTTGTCCTTTCATTTTGTTTTGAGATGAATGTGGTTGATGAATGTATATACCATAAGTTCAGTGGGAGTAAATTTATTTTCCTGATTTTGTATGTGGATGACATATTGCTTGCCAGTAATGATATATGCATATTACACGAAACCAAGAGATTTTTAACAAAGAAATTTGAAATGAAAGATCTTGGGAATGCCTCTTTTGTATTAGAGATCCAAATACATTGAGACCGTTCTCGGGGTATTCTTGGATTATCACAAAAGAGCTATATCGAAAGGATTCTGAAAAGGTATGGCATGAAGGATTATAAACCAGGGTATACTCCTGTTGCTAAAGGAGATAAGTTTATTCTCACTCAGTGACCCAAACACCAGTCTGAAATTAAGGTTATGAAACAGATTATCTATGCATCTGCTGTGGGGAGTCTTATGTATGCTCAGATATGTACGCGTCCAAATTTAACATATATTATTGGGATGTTAGGCATATATCTTAATAACCTAGGTATGGGTCATTGGAAAGCAACCAAACAGGTTATATGGTATTTACAACGAACAAAAGGTTACATGCTTACATACAAGAAGTCAGATCAGTTGGAGATCATTGGGTATTCTAATTCTGACTTTGCGGGATGCCAAGACAGTCACAGATCCACGTTAGGCTATTTCTTTCTGTTGGCTGAGGAGCAATTTCCTGGAGGAGTGTCAACCAGACAATCATTGCTTCTTCTACCATGGCTGCAAAATTCGTAGCTTGTTATGAGGCATCCAACCATGAGCTGCAGATTTTGGATAATGTTAAGAGACCACTAAAGTTATTTTGTGACAATAATTCAGCAGTGTTGTATTTTAATAACAATAGGAGTTCATCGAAGTCAAAGCATATTGACATTAAATTACTTGTTAAAAAAAAGTACAGAATGGTCATATATTGATAGAACATATTGGCACAAACTCCATAATTGCAAATCCGCTTACTAAAGGTTTACCACCCAAGGTCTTTCACGAGCATCGTATGGGTGTTTTATCATTTTATGATATGCTGGTTTAGTGAGAGTTGTATTTATATGTTCTATGATAAAATAAATTTTTTTCCACTTTTGTATAAAGTTAAAGTTTTAGTTTCATTATGTTTTGATCTCACTAAAGTTTTCAGGAATGACCAGTTGGAAATAGGCATGTTTAATCACATTGCATGTAATTTTCATGCTTCACATCCATACTTGATCCATGTCATTTGGTTGTGTCAATATACGTGATCATTGATGGGTCCAATTATGTTATTTGTAATGAAGAACACTTTGGTTCTATGTTGACATAATCAATGGACCGGATTGGTAGAGATGTCAATTGATAAGAAAGTATTTTTGAGCTCATAAGGCTAAAGTGTGTGATTATAAGGTTACGTATGTGGCCCAAGTGAGAGATTTATAGAAAATCATGTGGGCATACATACGTTGAACCACACATTATAAGGTTGTCTTAGGTTTATGCTCGGTTTATGTGATCTAATCCGGTTGGGCCATGTGATGTCTCATATGGTATGGTATACTATGTGGAAAGACCTGCTCTGTCTACAATTCTGTAATGTACTGAATTGAAAACAGGCTCCTAAACACATTAGGTTACGGTCCTCAAACCTTATATAATGATCCTGTCTTCAGATTCCCCATAAGTTAGACAGAGAATTTAGTCACTCTCTCATTAGGTCTAAAGAAGGAAAAATGACCAAATATAAGGTTCTGAAAGATCATACTGTGAATGTTCAACCAGAGCACTATGGATTCAAGTAACGCTTCTGCATTGAGTTTTATTTCAGATTTGATTTCAACGGTTTAATGAGAACATGGAATCGATCCTTCTTTGGTTTTCAATGGATTTCTATATCCAACATCATGTGCTTAATGCAGGTTTCATGCGCCATAACTTTGTGGATCTCCACATCTTATGTCTTATAGCCTGCTCTTCTCATCTAGATCTATATAAGCTATTTGTACAAACAATTTTATCGGATTTACCTATTTGGGACCTCATTTTTCAAAGCCTGAAGATTGGTGATTCGTGACTCCGAACTTATTATGCTAATAATATTTTCTCTTCCTTAAAAAAAAGACCATCTGTGACTCATCAGTTCTTCCTCTTTGCAACCTTATTCTTTCATTTGTTTAGTTAACTTCAGATCAAATATTTGGTGCTCAAAGAGACAGTTGGAAGCATGAAAAAATATAGCCTGATTTTATCCTGGAGAACATATTATATCTAGGTCATTTGTGCTCTTGAGATTCCTGTTGTTTGTATTTATTGGTGGCATATTTCCCTTGATGCTAAATAGAAGGTCTTCTAAATATTTTAATTCTAAAGGAGATTTTTGTTATGTTCTGAAAATGTTCATGTAGGTAAGATAGATTTTGGGAATAATGTTGAAACGATGAGCAAGAAATCACATGCTTTTGAGACAGAAAGGTTGTTGAGCACTAGGTGCCTCAAGTCTAAGACCAAGCCATCAATGTTCAGCAGAAATTCTTCTTGACTCATTTCCAACTTTGAGGATGCATCAATGTTCTCTGACTGAAAATGTGAAATAAATTTTTTTTAACTGAAGCTCCGTAGGGACCTTTAGAACAGAGAAAGCATCTGTGTGGAAGAGAAAAAACCCCTTTCACTAATATGTCAAAAATTCTAATTACTCATGTATGGGGAACTATGACAATGATAATAAATCTTACCTGGTAAAACTTTAACATGGCATATCAATCTCATTGTACAAGGTGCAAATGATGTTCCCAACATGTCTTTTATATTTCTTGATTATCTCCAGACCTCATGAGCAATATACCCTTAATATTCATTAATCTTTTGCTAGATCTTTTTTCTCCCAAATGACAGAATTTTAAAAGAGTATTGTAAAGTCATGCAACCACCACAAAATCTTTGAAAGCAAGATATACATCCTTCATGATGTAAAGATGATTGAAAAGTAATCCCCTTGGGGAAAAAGCCAAAGTATTCTCCTTGAGTTTTACTTTTTCTTATCAGTTTCTCCACTTCACAATTTCACCTGCTTCAAAAAAAATTCATATTTTAAAACTAGAATTGCCTTGGAAGTTCTTGATTTTTCAAAAACCCCTTGTACATTTTTGTGAGCCCTGAGGTTAAAAGAAAAGTTAGCTTCCTTTGGAGCCATGAAAATTCTTGGGGCAATTTATAAATGGAAGTCATAAGTATTCTTGCTTTAGTTTTGGGAACTTTTCATCCATCCAACACGTTTAATCTAAAATTGTAAAGGAAAAATTACAGAAGACGACAAGTTACTTTTTTTGGAGTTGTTGGATATATGAGTAGAACCTGACCCTGCTTTAGGGCTAACAAAACGCAATAAACAAACTACCACAAAGAAAAAAAATGTAAATGGCAAATATTATCCATAATGTTTCTCATGTAACTGAACTGAATGTGAAATACCCAGGTGGAAAACATTGTCCTCAAGCTAAAAGATAAAGTAATCTAGAAAACTGGAAAGACAAAAGTTTTAATTTTGATGTTTGACAATTATTCGGCATATAACAAATAAATCAGATGAGAATGGAGATAGACAAGATTCACGAAAGCTTATTTGGCCATAGTTCAGGACTTCCTGTCTGCAACCTATGTCACACAAGCCACATGGGAAACTTCATAAAGAGGTCGTATCCATGTGCCATAGTGTGCAACTCTTGTATTCATTAAATATCTTGGATATTCAATCTAATTCTTGAGACATAAATGCAAGATATGCAGAGACTTTGGTCTTTGATGTTTTGAAGATTGAGTGGTCTATAGCTGCAACCCCATCCTCCACCTCCCTAACGACTAACAAAGTGAGTGGAATAGAATCTTCTTTAGATAAGAATATCATGTCCTTTTCCTTCAAGTTGTAATGCAAATTGCATCAAATGAATGTTGTTTTAGATTGCCCTTTTGTGGTAGTTTTGAAATGAAGTTTGTTTCTTATGATAAACATGAATTCTACTTTCAAATAAAATTGTAAAAAGATTCAGTAATGTAGAGAGACTCAGTGTGGTACTTATCCAACACAAAGAAAAGGGTTTCCTTGTTGCTTTTGAAGGGAACAAGAAGGAGACATCTAATCAGGTAGTATCAAGAATTTTTTTTTCTCTCTCTCTCTCTCTCACACACACACACACACATTAAAATACCATCTTTTATTTCTTACTTCTTACATCATTTCTCATAAATCAAAATGTGCTAGTTCAGATGAGGTACTCATTCTCAAGGTTGAGAAATTCATCAACCTATATAATTTGCTTTATAGGGTTTGTTGTCATTCCTATCTCAAAACAAGTAAAGGCGGGTTGGCTGTGGGGTCCTATCCGAAGTTATTCATGCATCATCTAGGGTTCTGCATTATGTAAAAAAAAAACATTTGTTTTTAATTAAACCTATCATTAATCGCTTTCCCAGAAAATGATATACCATATATAGGTTTCATAAGAAATAAGAGGAAGTGATTAAAAAGCAATAACACAAATAACAAGTAAAATACAAAAAAAAAAGATAAAACATTTGTTTTTACTTAAATACATCTTTAAGTGTTATATATAAATGTTTCATGATATATAAGTTTTATGATTGCTAAACTAAATATCGAAAACGTCTCTCCCTCTTTCTCTCTCTCTCACATATACACTCTGCATACACAAAAAGAAGTTGGTGCCTATATAAGCAGGTGCCCATTGAGGCAATGGGGTATTCCATTCCAACAATCCCAATACTAGATGCTACTTTATGAACTCTGTAGTCAACTCTTTCGTAAGCTGACATAGTTGACAATTCTATTATTTTACTTGGTGGCAGCATTGACGGGAAGACATTTTCCTGCATGATGCTGCCGCTACATCGCCATAGCCTCCATTGCCTCCATCGCAATTGCCATACCCATCGGCATCACCATCCTGATCACTGTTGCGAACTGGGCTCCCGAAAGGACATGAGCACACACTTCTATGTGCATGCTATAGTTGATCCTACAATAGAGTTCATCAAAGACATTTTTGTCTTGGCTAGTGTAGTCACCGTCAGCTGCAGTCTCAATCTCTTGAAGCAGTACATTGCTTTTAATTTTGTCTTCTTCCCTTTTTTCACTTAATTTATTTGTTTTTAATAAGGATGGAGTTGGCCTTTGAAGCTCCAACCATGTTTCCGTTTACATATTTTTGTATTTTCTTGTTCTGAATAAAAAGGTTGAAACTTTATATTTGATCCACATTAATCTTTGGCTCGAGTTCAACCTGTAGTTTTCCTTTGAATAAAATCTTTTTATATGTAAAATAGGACAAGATCTTTTTTTTTTCATAAATCCCACCACAATGCGATCAAAGCACAAGAAAAATAATACACAATTCTTGAGTTTTGAAGTTTTACTGTTAAAAAATGAGGTAATATAAATGACTTTACATAAATTTGTAACATATACACACCAAGCACATTTATGTTACCCATTGTTAACAAAAAAATGTCAAACCTCAAGAGTTGCCTACTATTTTTCTGGCATATTTATGTTACTGATCTTTTTTTTTTCATGGGTCCCACCACTATGGGATCAAAGCGCAAGTAAAATAATACACAACTCTTGAGTTTTGACATTTTATCATTAAAAACAAGGCAAATGTGTTTGGTTGGTATATATTACAAGTTGAGTTTGCAAGTTCATGCCATTGGTTAGGATTGTTAAAAACAAATAGTCCATGCCATTTGTTTTTACTTTTTAGCAGCTTGGTCATGTGGTCCCTTCGGGTTTTTCCTCGCTTCATAAAAAAATCCTCATAATGTAAGAAAAATATTTTATTTTAAAGGCAAGCTACGGTTAGGCAGACCCCTACCAGTTATACAACAATACCATAGAGTTTTGGTCTTATAACGTCCCAATACAAGGTGGTGTGCACTAGCTACTCCTACTAGACCAACGGAGCCCCTGTTGGTAAAAAAACATTTGCTTTATAAGGTCTGTTGTCATTGCTATCTCAGAACAAGTTAAGGCGGGTTGGTTGTGGGGTCCCATCCAAAGTTATTCTTGCTTCATCTAGGGTTACTCACAATGTAAAAAAAACATTTATTTTTAATTAAATCTATCTTTAATTATTTTTCTTGAAAATGATATACCATGTATAGGTTTCATAAGAAATAAGAGGAAGTGATTAAAAAAATATAATACAAATAGCAAGCAAAATACAAAAAAAAAGATAAAACATTTGTTTTTACTTAAATACATCTTCAAGTGCTATCTATAAATGTTCCATGATATATAAGTTTTATGATTGCAAAACTAAATATCGAAAACATCTCTCTCTCTCTCTCTCATGCACACACAAAAAGGAGCGGGTGCCTATATAAGCAGGTGTCATTAAAGAAATGGGGTATTCCATTACAACAGTCCCAATACTAGATGCTGCTTTATGAACTTTGTAGTCAACTCTTTCGTAAGACGACATAGTTGATGACTATTATTTTTCTTGATGGCAGGATTGGCGGGAAGACATTTTCTTACACGTGTTGCCGCTACATCGCCATCGCCTCCATCACCATCACCTCTATTGTTTCCATCGCAATTGCCATATGCATCGACATCTTCATCCTCATCACTGTTGCGATCACCATCGCTCTCCTGGGGATTGGGCTCCCATAAGGACATGAGCACACACTTCTATGTGCATGCTATAGTTGATCCTACTATAAAGTTCATCGAAGACATTTTCGTCTTGGCTTGCATAGCCACCGTCAACTACAATCTCAAACTCTTGAAGCACTACATTGCTTCTAATTTTGTCTTCTCCCATTTTTCCACTTAATTTCTTTTATGTTTAATAAGGATGGAGCTGACCTTTGAAGCTCCAACCATGTTTACATTTACATTATATTTGTGTATTTTCTTGTTCTAAATAAAATGGTTGAAACTTTGTGTTTGATCCTCATTAATCTTTGGCTCGAGTTCAACCGTAGTTTTCTTTCGAATAAAAGCTTTTTATATGTGAAATAGGACAAGATATGTTTTTCCATAAGTCCCACCACTATGGGATCAAAGCACAAGAAAAATAATACACAACTCTTGAGTTTTGAAGTTTTACTGTTAAAAAATAAGGTAATATAAATGTGTTTAAATAAATTTATAATATATACAAGCCAAGCACATTTATGTAACCATTGTTAACAAAAAAATGTCAAACCTCAAGAGTTGCCTACTATTTTCTGTCATTTTTTTATGGGTCTCACCACTATGGGATCAAAGCGCAAGTAAAATAATACACAACTCTTGAGTTTTGACATTTTACCATTAAAAACAAGGTAAATGTGTTTTGCAGGTATCTATTGAAAGTTAAGTTTGCAAGTTCATGCCATTGGTTAGGATAGTTAAAAAGAAATAGTTCATACCATTTGTTTTTAATTTTTAGCAGTTTGGTCGTGGGGTCCCTTCGGGCCTTTCCTCGCTCCATAAAAAGATCCTCATTATCTAATAAAAATATTTGTTTTTTTAAGGCAAACTAGGGTTAGGCAGACCCCTACCAGTTATACAACAATACCACTAGGTTTTGGACTTACAACATCCCAACACAAGGTGACGTGCACTAGCTTCTCCTACAAGACAAGCGGAGCCCTGGTTGGTAAAAAAACATTTGTTTTATGGGGTTTGTTGTCATTCCTATCTTAGAACAAATTAAGGCGGGTTAGTTGTGGGGTCCCATCCAGAGTTATTCTTGCTTCATCTACGGTTCCTCACAATGTAAAAAAAAAAACAATTGTTTTGAATTAAACCTATCTTTAATCATTTTCCCTAAAAATGATATACCATGTATAGGTTTCATAAGAAATAAGTGGAAGTGATTAAAAAGCAATAACATAAATATCAAGTAAAATACAAAAAAAAAGATAAAACATTTGTTTTGACTTAAATACATCTTTAAGTGTTATCTATAAATGTTCCATGATATATAAGTTTTATGATTGCTAAACTAAATATTGGAAACATCTCTCTCTCTCTCTCTCTCTCTCACACACACACACACACACACATGTGAGAGAGAGAGAGAAAGGAGCGGGCGCCTATATAAGCAGGCATCAATTGAGGCAATGGGGTATTCCATTACAACAGTCCCAATACTAGATGCTGCTTTATGAACTTTGTAGTCAACTCTTTCATAATACGACAAAGTTGATGACTCTATTATTTTTCTTTGTGGCAGCACTGACAGGAAGACATTTTCTTGCACATGTTGCCGCTCCATCACCATCACCTCCATTGCCTCCATCGCAATTGCCATACCCATTGGCATCACCATCATCATCACTGCTGCCATAGCTCTGCTGGGTACTGGCCTCCTGAAAGGACATGTGCACACACTTCTATGTGCATGCTATAGTTGATCCTACTATAGAGTTCGTCGAAGACATTTTTGTCTTGGCTTGCATACCCACCGTCAGCTATATTCTCAATCTCTTGAAGCTATACATTGCTTCTAATTTGGTCTTCTCCCATTTTTTCACTTAATTTCTTTTGTTTTTAATAAGGATGGAGCAGGACTTTGAAGCTTCAACCACGTTTACATTTATATTATATTTGTGTATTTTCTCATTTTGAACAAAAAGGTTGAAAATTTATGTTTGATAATCACTAATCTTTAGCTCGAGTTCAACCGGTAGTATTCCTTCGAATGAAATCTTTTTATATGTGAAATAGGAAAAGATCTTTTTTTTCATAAGTCCCACCACTATGGTATCAAAGCACAAGAAAAATAATACACAACTCTTGAGTTTTGATGTTTTACGGTTAAAAAATAAACTAACATAAATATGTTTACGTAAATTTGTAATATACACACGCTAAGCACATTTATGATACCCATTGTTAACAAAAAAATGTCAAACCTCAAGAGTTGCCTACTATTTTTCTTGCGCTTTTTTTCATAGGCCCCACCACTATGGGATCAAAGCGCAAGTAAAAAAATACACAACTCTTTAATTTTTGACATGTTACCATTAAAAAATGGAAAATGTGTTTGGCTGTTATATATTACAAGTTAAGTTTGCAAGTTCATGCCATTGGTTAGAATAGTGAAAAACAAATAGTTCATGCCATTTGTTTTTACTTTTTAGTAGTTTGGTCGTGGGGTCCCTCTGGGGTTATCCACGCTTCATAAAAAAATCCTCATTATGTAAGAAAAATATATGTTTTTTAAAAGGCATGTTAGGGTTAGGCAGACCCCTACCAATTATACAACAATACCATTGAGTTTTGGACTTACAACGTCCCAACACAAGGTGACGTGCAATAGCTACTCCTACTAGACAAGTCGAGCCCCCGTTCAAAAAAAAACATTTTGCTTTATTGGGTTTGTTGTCATTCCTATTTGAGAAAAGTTAAGGCGGGTCGGTTGTGTGGTCCCATCTCTAATTATTCTTGCTTCATCTAGGGTTCCTCATTATGTAAAAAAAAACATTTGTTTTGAATTAAACTTATCTTTAATCATTTTCCCTGAAAATGATATACCATGTATAGGTTTCATAAAAAATTAGAGAAAGTGATTAAAAAGCAGTAACACAAATATCAAGTAAAATACAAAAAAAAAGATAAAACATTTGTTTTTACTTAAATACATATTTAAGTGTTATCTATAAGTGTTCCATGATATATAAGTTTTATGATTGCTAAACTAAATATCGAAAACCTCTCTCTCTCTCTCTCTCAGACACAGACACACACACAAAAAAAGGAGTGGGTGCCTATATAAGTAGGAACCAATTGAGGCAGTGGGGTATTCCATTACAATAGTCCCAATACTAGATGCTGCTTTATAAACTCTGCAGTCAACTCTTTCGTAAGACGACAAAGTTGATGACTATTATTTTTCTTTGTGGCAGCATTGACAAGAAGACATTTTCTTGCACGTGTTGCAGCTACATCACCATCGCCTCCATCACCATCACCTCTATTGCCTCCATCGCAATTGCCATACCCATCAGCATCCACATCATCATCACTGCTGCCATCGCTCTCTTGGGTACTGGCCTCCCAGAAGGACATGAGCACACACTTCTATGTGCATGCTATAGTTGATCCTACTATAGTGTTCATCAAAGACATTTTCGTCTTGGCTTGCATACCCACCGTCAGCTACATTCTCAATCTCTTGAAGCTATACATTGTTTCTAATTTGGTCTTCTCCCATTTTTTCACTTAATTTCTTTTGTTTTTAATAAGGATGGAGCTGGACTTTGAAGCTCCAACCATGTTTACATTTACATTATATTTGTGTATATTCTTGTTTTGAATAAAAAGGTTGAAAATTTATGTTTGATACTCACTAATCTTTGGCTCAAGTTCAACTGGTAGTTTTCCTTCGAATGAAATCTTTTTATATGTGAAATAGGACAAGATCATTTTTTCCATAAGTCCCACCACTATGGGATCAAAGCACAAGAAAAATAATACACAACTCTAGAGTTTTGATGTTTTACCATTAAAAAATGAGCTAACATAAATGTGTTTACGTAAATTTGTAATATATACACGCTAAGCACATTTATGTTAACCATTGTTAAAAAAAAATGCCAAACCTCAAGAGTTGCCTATTATTTTTCTTGCACTTTTTTTTCATGTGTCCCACCACTATAGGATCAAAGCACAAGTAAAATTATACACAACTCTTTGACTTTTGACATGTTACCATTAAAAAAAGGTAAATGTGTTTGGCTGGTATATATATTACAAGTTGAGTTTGCAGTTCATACCATTGGTTAGAATAGATAAAAATAAATAGTTCATGCCATTTGTTTTTACTTTTAAGCAGTTTGGTCGTGGGGTCCCTCTGGGGTTTTCCTCGCTTCATAAAAAAATCCTCATTATGTAAGAAAAATATTTATTTTTTTAAAGGCAAGAACTGGTTAGGCAGACCTCTACCAGTTATACGACAATACTATTGAGTTTTGGACTTACAATGTCCCAACACAAGGTGACGTGCACTAGCTACTCCTATTAGAAAAGCGGAGCCCCCGTTGGTAAAAAAACATTTTGCTTTATAGGGTTTGTTGTCATTCCTACCTCAGAACAAGTTAAGACGGGTTGGTTGTGGGGTCCCGTCCAACGTTATTCTTGCTTCATCTAGGGTTCCTCATTATGTAAAAAAAAACATTTGTTTTGAATTAAACTTATCTTTAATCATCTTTCCTGAAAATGATATACCTTGTATAGGTTTCATAAGAAATAAGAGGAGGTAATTAAAAAGCAATAACACGAATATCAAGTAAAATACAAAAAAAAGATAAAATATTTGTTTTTACTTAAATACATCTTTAAGTGTTATCTATAAATGTTCCATGATATATAAGTTTTTTGATTGCTAAACTAAATATCGGAAACATCTCTCCCTCTCTCTCAAACACACACACACACACACACACACACACACACACACACACACAAAGAAAGGAGTGGGTGCCTATATAAGCAGACACCAATTGAGGCAATGGGGTATTCCATTACAATTGTCCCAATACTAAATGCTACATTATGAACTCTGTAGTCAACTCTTTCGTAAGGCGACAAAGTTGATGACTCTATTATTTTTCTTTGTGGCAGCATTGGCAGGAAGACATTTTCTTGCACGTGTTGCAGCTACATCACCATCGCCTCCATTGCAATTGCCATACCCATCGGCATCACTATCCTTATCACTGCTGCCATCGCTCTCCTGGGTACTGGCCTCCCAAAAGGACATGAGCACACACTTCTATCTGTATGCTATAGTTGATCCTACATTAGAGTTCATCGAAGACATTTTCGTCTTGGCTTTTTATTCAATCTCTTGAAGTTGTACATTGCTTGTAATTTGGTCTTCTCCCATTTTTCCACTTAATTTCTTTTATTTTTAATAAGGATGGAGCTGGACTTTGAAGCTCCAACCAAGTTTACATTTACATTATATTTGTGTATTTTCTTGTTTTGAATAAAAAGGTTGAAATTTATGTTTGATACTCACTAATCTTTGGCTCGAGTTCAACCGATAGTTTTCATTCAAATGAAATCTTTTTATATGTGAAATAGGACAAGATCTATTTTTCCATAAGTCCCACCACTATGGGATCAAAGCACAAGAAAAATAATACACAACTCTTGAGTTTTGATGTTTTACCATTAAAAAATGAGCTAACATAAATGTGTTTACGTAAATTTGTAATATATACACGCTAAGCACATTTATGTTACTCATTGTTAAAAAGAAATGTCAAACCTCAAGAGTTGCCGACTATTTTTCTTGCACTTTTTTTTGTGGGTCCCACCACTATGGGATCAAAGCGCAAGTAAAATAATACACAACTCTTTGACTTTTGACATGTTACCATTAAAAAAAGGTAAATGTGTTTGGCTGGTATATATTACAAGTTGAGTTTGCAAGTTCCAGACATTGGTTAGAATAGTTAAAAACAAATAGTTCATGCCATTTGTTTTTACTTTTTAGCAGTTTGGTCGTGGGGTCCCTCTGGGATTTTCTTCGCTTCATAAAAAAATCCTCATTATGTAAGAAAAATATTTGTTTTTTTAGGCATGCTAGGGTTAGGCAGACCCCTACCAGTTATACAACAATACCATTGAGTTTTGGAGTTACAACGTCCCAACACAAGGTGACATGCACTAGCTACTCCTACTAGACAAGTGGAGCCCCCATTGGTAAAAAAACATTTTGCTTTATAAGGTTTATTGCCATTCCTACCTCAGAACAAGTTAAGGCAGGTTGGTTGTGGGGTCACATCCAACATTATTCATGTTCATCTTGGGTTCCTCATTATGTAAAAAAAAACATTTATTTTGAATTAAACTTATCTTTAATCGTCTTCCCTGAAAATGATATACCTCGTATAGGTTTCATAAGAAATAAGAGAAAGTGATTAAAAAGCAATAGCACAAATATCAAGTAAAATACAAAAAAAAGATAAAATATTTGATTTTACTTAAATACATCTTTAAGTGTTATCTATAAATGTCCCATGATATATAAGTTTTATGATTGCTAAACTAAATATCGGAAACAACTCTCCCTCTCTCTCAAACACACGCACACAGAGGAAGGAGCGGTTGCCTATATATGCAGGCACCAAATGAGGCAATGGGTATTCCATTACAATAGTCTCAATACTAGATGCTACATTATGAACTCTGTAGTCAACTCTTTCGTAAGACGACAAAGTTGATGACTCTATTATTTTTCTTTGTGGCAGCATTGGCAGGAAGACATTTTCTTGCATGTGTTGTCGTTAATCACCATCACCTCCATTGCCTCCATTGCAATTGTCATACCCATCGACATCACTATCCTCATCACTGCTGCCATCGCTCTCTTGGGTACTGGCCTCCCGAAAGGACATGAGCACACACTTCTATGTGCATGCTATAGTTGATCCTACTATAGTGTTCATCAAAGACATTTTCATCTTGGCTTGCGTACCACCGTCAGCTACATTCTCAATCTCTTGAAGCTATACATTGTTTCTAAATTGGTCTTCTCCTATTTTTCCACTTAATTTCTTTTGTTTTTAATAAGGATGGAGCTGGACTTTGAAGCTTCAACCATGTTTACATTTACATTATTTTTGTGTATATTCTTGTTTTTGAATAAAAAGGTATACATTACAAGTTGAGTTTGCAAGTTCATGCCATTGGTTAGAATAGTTAAAAACAAATAGTTCATGCCATTTGTTTTTACTTTTTCGCAGTTTGGTCGTGGGGTCCCTCTGGGGTTTTCCTCGCTTCATAAAAAAATCCTCATTATGTAAGAAAAATATTTGTTTTTTTAAAGGCGTGCTAGGGTTAGGCATACCCCTACCAATTATACAACAATACCATTGAGTTTTGGACTTACAACGTCTCAACACAAGGTGACGTGCACTAGCTTCTCCTACTAGACAAGCGGAGCCCCCGTTGGTAAAAAAACATTTTGCTTTATAGGGTTTGTTGTCATTCCTACCTGAGAACAAGTTATGGCGAATTGGTTGTGGGGTCCCATCCAAGGTTGATCTTGCTTCATCTAGGGTTCCTTAAACATTTGTTTTGAATTAAATTTATCTTTAATCATTTTCCCTGAAAATGATATACCATGTATAGGTTTCATAAGAAATAAGAGGAAGTGATTTAAAAGCAATAACATAAATAGCAAGTAAAATACAAAAAAAAAACATGTATTTTTTCTTAAATACATCAATAAGTGTTATCTATATATGTTCCATGATATATAAGTTTTATGATTGCTAAACTAAATATAAGAAACATCTCTCCTTCTCTCTCTCTCTCTCTCTCTCATGCACACACATAAAGGAGCATGTGCCTATATAAGCAGGCGCCCATTGAGGCAATGGGGTATTCCATTGCAACTGTCCCAATACTAGATGTTGCTTTATGAACTCTGTAGTCAACTCTTTTGTAAGAGGGCAACGTTGATGACTCTATTATTTTTCTTGGTGGCAACATTGGCGGGAAGACATTTTGCTACAGGTGTTGTCGCTACATCGTCATCACCTCCATCACCGTCACCATCACCATCACGATCACCTCCATTGCCTCCATCTTAATTGTCATACCCATCAGCATCACCATCCTTATCATTGTTGTCATCGCCATCGCTCTCCTGGGTACTGGCCTCCTCGAAGGACATGAGCACACACTTCTACGTGCTTGCTATAGTTGATCCTACTATAGAGTTCATCTAAGACATCTTTGTCTTGGCTTGCGTAGCCACTGTCAGGTGCAGTCTCAACCTCTATAAGCAGTACATTGCTTCTAATTTTGTCTTCTCCCATTTTCCCACTTAATTTCTTTTGTTTTTAATATGGATGGAGTTGGTCTTTTGAGCTCCTACCATGTGAACGTTTACATTATATTTGTGTATTTTCTTGGTCTGAATGAAAAGGTTGAAACTTTATATTTGATCCTCATTAATCTTTGGCTCGTGTTCAATCGGTAGTTTTCCTTCGAATAAAATCTTTTTATATGTGAAATAGGACAAGCTCTTTTTTCCATGGGTCCCACCACTATGGGATCAAAGCACAAGAAACATAATACACAATTCTTGAGTTTTGATGTTTTACAGTTAAAAAATGAGGTAACATAAATGTGTTTACGTAAATTTGTAATATATACATGCCAAGCACATTTATGTTACCCAGTGTTAACAAAAAAATGTCAAACCTCAAGAGTTGCTTACTATTTTTCTTGCACTTTTTTTTTGTGGGTCCCACCACTATGGGATCAAAGCGCAAGTAAAATAATACACAACTCTTTGAGTTTTGACATTTTCCGATTAAAAACAAGATAAATGTGTTTGGCTGGTATATATTACATGTAGAGTTTGCAAGTTCTTGGTTAGGATAGTTAAAAACAAATAGTTCATGCCATTTGTTTTTACTTTTTAGCAGTTTGGTCATGGGGTCCCTTCAAGGTTTTCCTGGCTTCATAAAAAAAACCTCATTATATAAGAAAAATATTTGTTTTTTTTAAGGCAAGCCAGGGTTAGGCAGACCATTGAGTTTTGGACTTACAACGTCCCAACACAAGGTGACGTGCACTAGCTACTCCAATTAGACAAGTGGAGCCCTGGTTCATAAAAAAAACATTTACTTTATAGGGTTTGTTGTCATTGCTATCTGAGAACAAGTTATGGCGGGTTGGTTGTGGGGTCTCATCAAGAATTATTATTGCATCAACTGGGGTTTCTCATTATGTAAAAAAACACATTTGTTTTTAATTAAACTTATCTTTAATCATTTTCCCTGAAAATGATATACCATGTATAGGTTTCATAAGAAATAAGAGGAAGTAATAAAAAAGCAATAACACAAATGACAAGTAAAATACAAAAAAAACATTTGTTTTTACTTAAATACATCTTTAAGTGTTATCTGTAAATGTTCCATGATATATAAGTTTTATAATTGTTAAACTAAATATCGGAAACATTTCTCCCCCTCTCTCTCTCTCTCACTCACACACATGCACACACATAAAGGAGTGGGTGCATATATAAGCAGACGCCCATTCAGGCAATGGGGTATTCCATTCCAACTGTCCCAATACTAGATGTTGCTTTATGAACTCTGTAGTCAACTCTTTTGTGAGACAGAAAAGTTGATGACTCAATTATTTTTCTTGGTGGCAGGATTGGCGGAAAGATATTTTCTTGTACGTGTTGCCGCTACAACATCATTGCCTCCGTCACCATCACCTCCATTGCCTCCTTAATTTCCATACTCATCAGCATCACCATCTCATCATGGTTGTCATCGTCATTGCTCTTCTGGGTACTGTCCTCCTGGAAGAACATGAGCACACACTTCTATATGCTTGCTATAGTTGATCCTACTATAGAGTTCATCAAAGACATTTTCGTCTTGGCCTGCGTAGCCACCGTCAGGTGCAGTCTCAATCTCTTTAAGCAGTACATTGCTTCTAATTTTGTCTTCTCCCATTTTTTCACTTAATTTCTTTTGTTTTTAATAAAAATGGAGTTGGCCTTTGAAGCTCCAACCATGTTTAAGTTTACATTATATTTGTGTATTTTCTTGTTCTAAATAAAAAGATTGAAACTCTATATTTGATCCTTATGAATCTTTGGCTTGAGTTCAACCGGTAGTTTTCCTTTGGATAAAATCTTTTTATATGTGAAATAGGACTAGATCTTTTTTTCCATGGGTCCCACCACTATGGGATCAAAGCACAAGAAAAATAATACACAACTCTTGAGTTTTGAAGTTTACCATTAAAAAATGAGGTAACAGAAATGTGCTTGCGTAAATTTGTAATATATACACACCAAGCACATTTATGTTACCCATTGTTAACAAAAAAATGTCAAACCTCAAGAGTTGCCTACTATTTTTTTTGTGCTTTTTTTTCATGGTTCCTACCACTATGGGATCAAAGCACAAGTAAAATAATACACAACTCTTGAGTTTTGATATTTTACCATTAAAAACAAGGTAAATGTGTTTGGCTGGTTTATATTACAAGTTGAGTTTGCAAGTTCATGCCATTGGTTAGGATAGTTAAAAACAAATAGTTCATGCCATTTGTTTTTACTTTTTGGCAGTTTGGTCATGGGGTCTCTCTGGGGTTTTCCTCGCTTCATAAAAAATCCTCATTATGTAAGAAAAATATTTGTTTTTTTAAAGGCATGCTAGGGTTAGGCAGACCTCTACCAGTTAAACAACAATACCCTTGGGTTTTGGATTTGCAACGTCCCAACACAAGGTGACGTTCACTAGCTACTCCTACTAGACAAGTAGAGCCCCCATTTGTAAAAAAAAAACATTTGTTTTTACTTAAACCTATCTTTAATCATTTTCCTTGAAAATGATATACCTTGTATAGGTTTCATAAGAAATAAGAGGAAGTGATTAAGAAGCAATAATTCAAATGGCAAGTAAAATACAAAACAAAAAGTTAAAACATTAGTTTTTACTTAAATAGATCTTTGAGTCTTATTTATAAATGTTTCATGATATGTAGATTTTATGATTATTACACTAAATATTGTGAACGTCTATCACTTTCTCTCTCTCTCACACACACACACACACACGAAGAGGAGCAAGTGCATATATAAGCAGGCACCCGTTGAGGCAATGGGATCTTCCATTCTGATAGTCTGAGTAGTAGACATTTCTTCTAGAACTTCATAGTCAACTCTTTCATAATTTGGCGAAGTTGACAATTCTATTGTTTTCCTGGTGGCTGGATTGGTGGGAAGTGATTTTTCTACTCTGCATCTACTTTATCGCGATCGCCTGCATTGCCTCCATTATCATCACCATACCTATCACCGTTTCCATTGCCAATCCCATCGCCATTTCCATCCTGGGTACTGGCCTCACAGAAGGACATGAGCACCCAAAGTTGATCCCACTATAGGGTTCATCAACGTCATTAGCCATCGTTAGCTATTGCCTTAATCTTTTGAAGCAGTTCATTGCTTCTAATTTTGTCTTTCTTTGTTTTCCACTTAATTTCTTTTGTTTTTAATAAGGATGGAGCCAACCTTTGAATCTCCAACCATGTTTACTATTATATTGTGTTTGTGTATTTTCTTGTTTGGAATAAAAAGGAAACCTTGTGTTTGATTCTCATTAGTATTTGGCTACAGGACAACTGGCAATTTTTCTTTGAACGAAATCTTTTTATACCTGAAATGGGACAAGAGCTTTTTTTTCATGGGTTCCAATACTATGGGATCAAAGCACAAAAACATACAATGCAACTCTTGAGTTTTGATGTTTTACTATTAAAAACAAGGTAACATAAATGTGTTTACGTGAACTTGTAATATTTACTTGTCAAACGCATTATGTTACCTCATTTTTAACAATAAAATGTTAAAACTAAAGAGTTGTGTAGTATTTTTCTTGCGCTTTGATCACATAGTGGTGGAACGCACGAGAAAAAATGTTATGATCTCATTTCATGTATAAAAATACTTTGTTTGATGGAAAACTACCGGTTGTCTTCTCGCCAAACATAAAGTTTCAACCTTTTTATTCAAAACAAGAAACTACATAAACATAATGTAAACGTACACATGGTTGAAGCTTCAAAGGCCAACTCCATAATTTTGAAAAATAAGAGAAATTAAGTGAAAAAATGGGGGAAGACAAAAATATGATTGTGTATTTTCTTCTTCTGAATAAAAAGGTTGAAACTTTATGTTCGATCCTCATTAATGTTTAGCTGGAAGACAATCGGTAGCTTTCCTTAAAACAAAATATTTTTATACGTGAAATTGGACAAGTGGTTATTTTTGTTGGTCCCACCATTATGGGATCAAAGTGTAAGAAAAATAATACACGACTCTTGAGTTTTGACATTTTATCGTTAAAAATGCGGTAAATGTGTTTGGCTTTTATATATTATAAGTTTAGTTTGCTAGTTCATGCCATTGGTTATAGGATAGTTAAAAACAGATAGTTCATGACATTTGTTTTTACTTTAAGGTAGGTTGGTCGTGAGCCCCCCAGGGAAAACCTCATTATGTAATAAAACCATTTGTTTGTTTATAGGTAAGCTACGGTTAGGCCGACCCCTACCAGTTATACAACAATACCATTGGGTTTTGAACTTGCAACGTCCCAACACAAGGTGACATGCACTAGCTACTCCTACTAGACAAGCGGAGCCCCCATTGGTAAAAAAACATTTGTTTTTACTTAAACCAATCTTTAATCATTTTTCTTGAAAATGATATACTATGTATAAGTTTCATAAGAAGTAAGAGGAAGTGATTAAGAAGCAATAATACAAATGGCAAGTAAAATACAAGACAAAAAGTTAAAACATTTGTTTTTACTTAAATTCATCTTTAAGTGTTATTTATAAATATTTTATGATATGTAGGTTTTATGATTGTGAAACTAAATTTTGTAAACATCTCTCTCTCACACACATGAGCGAGTGCCCATATAAGCAGGCACTCATTGAGGTAATGCAGTCTTCCATTCTGACAGTCCTAGTAGTAGACATTGCTTCTAGAACTTCGTAGTCAAGTCTTTCATAAGATGACAAAGTTGATGATTCTATTAGTTTTCCTGGTAGCCAGCATAAAATGATTTTCCTGCCCCATGCTACTGCTCCATCGCCATTGCCTCCAACCCCATCATCATTGCCATCACCATCCTAGGTACTAGGCTCCCAGAAAAAACATGAGCACTCACTTCTATGCACATATTTTTGTTGATCCCACTGTATGGTTCTTTGAAGCCATCTTCCTCTGGGCCTGCGTAGCCACCGTCAGCTACTGCCTTAATCTCCTAAAGAAGTACATTGTTTCTAATTTTAGCTTCCCTTATTTTCTACTTAATTTCTTTTGTTTTTAATAGGCTTGGAACCGACCTTTGAAGCTCCAGCCATGTTTATGTTTACATTGTGTTTGTGTATTTTCTTGTTTTAAATAAAAATGTTGAAACTTTATGGTTGATCCTCATTAGTGTTTGGCTAGAGCACAACTGGTACTTTTCCTTCGAACAAAATCTTTTTATATGTGAAATGGGATACGTACATTTTTCTCCATGGGTCCCACCACTATGAGATCAAAATACAAGAAAAATACTACACAACTCTTGAGTTTTGATGTTTTACCATTAAAAACAAAATAACATAAATGTTTTTACGTGAACTTGTAATATATAGATGCCAAACACATCTATGTTACCTCATTTTTAATGATAAAATGTTAAACTCAAGAGTTACTATTTATTTTTATTACATTTTGATCCCATGGTGGTGGGGCCCACAAGAAAAAATATTATTTTTTCATTTCATGTATAAAAAGATTTTGTTCGAAGAAAAACTACCAACTCTCGTCTAGCCAAACATTACTAAGGTTCAAAAATAAAATTTCAACATTTTTATTTAGAACAAGAAAATACACAAACATAATGTAAACATAGACATGGTTAGAGCTTCAAAGGCCGACTCCGTCCTTATTTAAAACAAAAGAAATTAAATGAAAAAATGGGGGAAGACAAAATTATGTTTGTGTATTTTCTGGTTATGAATAAAAATGTTGAAACTTTATGTTTAATCTTCATTAATGTTTTGCTAAATGGACAACGAGTAGTTTTCCTTCGAATAAAATCTTTTTATACGTCAAATGGGCTAAGAGTTTTTTTTTGTGGGTCTCACCAATATGGGATCAAAGCCAAAGAAAAATAATACACAAATCTTGAGTTTTGATGTTTTACTGATAAAAATAAGGTAAATATGTTTGGCTGATATATATATATATATATATATATATATATATATATATATATATATATATATATATATATATATATAAGTATATATTACAAGTTGACTTTGCTAGTTCATGCCATTTGTTTTTTACTTTAAGACAGGTTGGTCGTAGGGTCCCACCTTGAGGTTTTTCTCTCTTTATCGAGGGTTCCTCATTATGTAAAAAAATATTTATTCTTTTTTAAAGGCAGTCCCCTACCAGTTGTACAACAATACCATTCGGTTTTGAACCTGCAACATCCCAACACAAGGTGGCATGCACTAGCTGCTCCTACCAAACAAGTGATCTCCCTGTTGGTAAAAAAATATTTGTTTTTATTTAAACCCATATTTAATCATTTTTCTTAAAAATGATATACCATGTATAGGTTTTATAAGAAATAAGTGGAAGTGATTAAAAAGCAATAGTACAAATGGCAAGTAAAATACAAAAAAAAAAAGATAAAACATTTTCTTTTACTTAAATACATCTTTAAGTATTGTCTATATATGTTCCATGATATCGTAAATGTCTCTCTCTCTCTCTCTCACACACATATACAAAGGAGCGAGTGCCTATATAAGAAGGCACCAATTAAGGCAATGGGGTCTTTCATTCAGACAGTTCCAATAGTAGATGCTGCTTCTAGAACTCCATAGTTAGCTCTTTTGTAAGACAATGAGGTGGACAATTCTATTATTTTTCCTTGTAGCAGCATTGACCAAAAGTTATTTTCTTGCCCGTGTTGTCGCTCCATCGCTATCACCATCCCCATCCCCATCATTATTGCCATTAGCATCCCCATTGCCATCACCATCGCCATCCTGGGTACTAGCCTTTCAAAAATACATGAACGTGCACTTCTATGTGCATGTTGCAGTTGATCCCACTGTAAGGTTCATCAAAGCCATCTTCATTTTGGCCTGCGTATGTATCTACCATCTTTGCTTGTGTCAAAGTCATATATGTTACGACACTGAAGCCGTACATGATACTTCAAGTACAAGATTTTGATGATGAGCAAGTGAAATCAACTGTATTTTAGCTAAGGCAATGAAGACATTGAAGATATCGATGAAGAATCTTTGAAGACAAGTGTGCAAATGTTAAATTCATTAAAAGTCTTAGATTCTTGTAAGAGCCTTACTTAGAGTGCATATTTAGGTTGCATTTTACCTAAAATGTCTTTAGAAAAAATTTTCTAAAAGAACCCTTCATGAAAATCTTTTTAGAAAACTTTTTTCTTAAATTTTCGTGTTTATTAGTCGACTAATAGACTCACCAGTCGACTGATCCTTTCGCGTCATATTTTCTAAAAAGTCATTTTTGTCAAATTAGTCGACCGAAGGTTTTATCAGTCGACTGGAAAGAATGTCTGTTTTCTGGAAATTTTAGCAGCAGACGACTAATGACTTTATCAGTCGACTGAACAGAACATGTGTTTTCTGAAAACTTAACAGCAGTCGACTAATGCTTTTATCAGTCGACCGGACATAATGTATATTTTTCAGAAGATTTTAGCAGCAGTCGACTGAAAGATTTTTCAGTCTACTGATGATATTATCAGTCGACTAATATTATCTCTAGTCGACTAAGTTTCAAAAGTTCAGATTTTCAAACGGCTCGATAAATAGACCAGTCGACCGACGATAACTGTCAGTCTACTAATAACTAATTATTAGTCGACTAACTACTGTTTCAGTCGACTAATTTTGCCATTTTTCTTGAAACTTTAAAAAGGCGCGTCTTTTCATTTTTCAAACGTTTTGATCGTTCAAAATAGACTGTTTTGACACCTTTTCATACCCTCAACGTATGAAAACTTTCAACTATAAATATAAGTGCATTTTACACTCAAAAGCACTTCAATTCAATCAATTTGAATCAATTACTCTTTGCTTTTCACTCATATTCAGTTTCTCACTCACGTGATATTTTTCACTTCAGTTTTTTACTTAAATTCTTTTGAGAAATAGTGAAGTCGTGAGTAGAGTATTTCAACAACCTTAAAAGTCAATTGCATATCATTTGCATTCAAAAGAAGGGCTCATAGATTGTATTGTAAGTTGTTACTTGTTTCAATTTTCTGTAAAAGAAAGGACTCCTTGGTTTAAAGGAGTTGTTTGCTTTCAGTAGGGTTGTTACTGAAAGTGGGACCGGATTTGGTCTGTCTGATCTTGTAGTTACACAAGGTTGATAGTGGAAATCTCAAGCGGGTTTTGCTTGGGGACTGGATGTAGGTCGGGAAAGACCGAATCAGAATAAATTACTGTGTTCTTTCTGTGTTTGCTTTTCAAATTGCAAAATTTGTCAATATTCCGCAGACAATTTTTAAAAGCACTATTCACCCCCCTCTAGTGCTCGTTGCCTCAATCCTACTGCACTTTCATTTGGTATCAGAGCAGGTTTGCTATTATTTTAATTTGATCATCATCTAGCATGACAACTATAACATCTCAGCATAAAGAAGGGTGCTCCTATGTTCGTTTTCCTCTCTTTGACGGAACAAACTATAGATACTGGAAAATGAGAATGACAATATTCTTGCAATCCATGGATCTCGATATTTGGACAGTTGTTTTAGATAAGTACCAAACTCCATCAACTAATTTCAGTTGATGAACCGATGAAGAAAAGAAGACTGCTTCACTTAATGCCAAAGCTATGAATGCATTGTATTGTGTTGTTGACAAGGTAGAATTCAATCGCATCTCTCAATGCTCTACAGCAAATAAAATATGGCATACTCTTCTCGTGACTCACGAAGGTACATCAAAGGTAAAGGAATCTAAAATTGCTTCTTTAGTTCATAAATTTGAATTGTTTAAAATGAAGAAAAATGAATCTATATCGGATATGGTAACAAGAATGACCGATATAACTAACACTCTAAAATCCCTTGAAAAAGAATATTCACAAGTGGATTTAGTCAGAAAGATCATAAGGTGTTTAACTCCTGAATGAGAGAGAAAAACCACAGCTATTGAAGAGGCAAATGATCTAAACACTCTCACTCTTAAAGATTTGGTTGGTAACCTAATGGCATATGAAGTCCAACTTCAAGACAAACAAAAAGAAAAACCCAAGAAGAAATCTCTTGCTTTTAAGGTTACTTATGACTCTGAAAATTCAGAAGAAGATGAAGATGAAAATATTGCCCTCATTACAAGGCAATTAAGAAGATTCATCAAAAAGGAAAGATTTCAAAGAAAGGTAAAGAAAGCAGATTCTTTCAATCCAAATGAAGTCAAGTGTTTTAATTGCAAAAAGGCTGGACATATTAAAAAAGATTGTCCTCTTTTCAAAATCAAACCCAAGGACCAATTCAAGAAGAAAAAGGCATTTCAAGCATGTTGGGATGATAGTGACTCATCTTCTGATGAAGAATCAAATGAAGAAGTCGCCAACATGTGCTTTGTAGCACAAGAAGACTCGGTAAGTCAATTTGACTATAATGATTTATTAGAAGCATTCAATGATTTATATGTCAAATTTAAGAGTCTAAGTTCTAAAAACAAAGAGTTAAAAACTGAAAATTCAACTCTTGACTCTCAAAACAAAGTGTTACTTTAAGAGATAGAAGATCTCAAGAAGGAAAACTCTTGTCAAGCATTTGAGATAAAAGAAATTGGAATTAGAACCAAACTCTTACAAAAAGAAATAACTAATCTAAAAGAAAAATCAAATGATCTTCTTTCTATAGTGACCAAATTCACAAATGGTCAAGAGAATCTAGAAAGACTTCTTGGTTCTCAAAGATGCTCGGTTAATAAAACCGGTTGGGATATAGCTTCTTTGATACTCAAAATAGACCAAACTATGTTGTGAAGAATCAAAGACATTATTCTCAACCATTTGTTCATAGAACTAATTTTTCTAGTTCTAATAGAAATGCATCTAATCATGGAACTTATAGTGCGTATAAGATTAGACATGATTACTCTAGAAATGCTAAATCTTTTTATAGAAAGAATATTTATTATCAAAGGAAACCAAAATCCAAATGGATATGGGTTCCTAAGACTAACTCTCATGGACCCAAAAATAGAAAGGGGTCAAATGCTTTATCGTCTAATTTTGTTGTAGGTACACAAAATAAGGAGCAAATGGATATTGAACAGCGGTTGTTCCAAACATATAATTGGAAGGCCGGAGTTATTTTCCACCCTCTAAAGTAAGGATGGAGGAACCGTCACCTTTGGTGACAATAACAAGGGAAAAGTAATATGTATTGGTAATGTTGGTAATCCAAAATTTTCCTTGATAGAAAATGTTCTTTTAGTAGATGGTTTAATGCATAATTTATTATCTATTAGTCAATTATGTGATAAAGGTTTTCATGTTTCTTTTGAACATAATTTATGCTTAATTTCTGATTTTCAATCTAAAAAGATCATTTTTAAAGGTAAAAGAAGGAACAATGTGTATGAACTTTATCTAGATGAGTTACCCACTTTTAATGAAAAATGTCTTATTGTTTCAAATGAAATTCAATGGTTATGGCACAAGAAACTTGGACATGTTAACTTTAAAATTATTTCCAAGTTATCCAAGAATGATCTTGTAAGAGGCCTACCTAGAATACCATATAAGAAAGATCACTTATGTGATGCTTGCCAAAGGGGTAAACAAATCAAGAGTTCTTTTAAAGCAAAAAATATAGTTTCAACAAAACGTCCTCTTAAACTTTTACATTTAGATCTATTTGGACCATCTAGAATTCAAAGTTTGAATAGTAGCAAGTACGCTTTTGTTATAGTAGATGACTATTCTCGATTTACATGGGTGATTTTTCTAAAAAGCAAAAATGATGCTTTTTCTGAATTTTCCAAACTTTCTACAAGAATTACAAATGAAAAATCTACATCTATAATTAAAATTAGTAGTGATCATGGTGGTGAATTTGAAAATGAATCTTTTCTAAAGTATTGTGATTTACATGGTATATCTCACAACTTTGCTTTTTCTAGAGTGGCTCCACAAAATGGAGTTGTTGAAAGAAAGAATAAAACTTTGCAAGAATGTGCTAGAACCATGCTTCAAGATAAAAATTTACCAAAATACTTTTGGGCTGAAGCTATAAATACAGTATGTTATGTTTTAAACTATGTTCTTATTTGACCAATCTTACATAAAACATGTTTTGAATTATATTATGATCGTATACCAAAGATCTCATATTTCAAAAATTTTGGTAGTAAATGTTTCTTGTTAAATACCAAAGATAATCTTGATAAGTTTGATTCAAAATCAGATGAATCAATATTTCTTGGATATTCTTCTAGAAGTAAAGCTTATCGTGTTTTTAATAAAAAAACATCTTGCATTGAAGAATCTTTACATGTTGCATTTGATGAGAATTGTGAGCAGATTATACCTCTAAGCGAAGGCGAAGAAGTAATACTTCAAGAAGAACCTTTGATAGAGAGTACTTCTCAAAATAATGTTCCTCTTTAACCGGTTTGGAAAGAAGTTTCCAATCATCCACATGAACAAGTTATTGGAGAAATAAAGAGTGGTGTCCAAACTAGAAGGCAATTAGAAAAATATATTGCAAATGTTGCTTTCATATCTAAAATAGAACCAAAGAATATCAATGAGGCTTGTGATGATAAATTTTGGCTTTTGGCCATGTCTGAAGAACTTAACCAATTTACTAGGAATGATGTTTGGGATCTAGTTGATAGACTAAAGGATCATCCAATAATTGGAACAAGATGGGTCTTCCAAAATAAGCTGGATGAAAATGGTGAAGTCATTCGAAACAAAGCAAGGCTAGTAGCACAAGGCTATAATCAAGAAGAAGGCATAGATTTTGATGAAACCTATACACCAGTGGCTCGATTGGAGTCAATTCGAATGATGTTTGCTTTTGCTAGTTACATGAACTTTAAGTTATATCAAATTGATGTTAAGAGTGAATTCTTGAATGAACACCTCAATGAAGAACTTTATGTAGAGCAACCTTCAGGCTTTGAAAATGAGAAATATCCAGAAAAAGTCTATAAATTATAAAGAGCTTTGTATGGACTTAAACAAGCACCAAGAGCGTGGTATGAAAGACTACGAAATTTTCTAGAACAATCTGGTTTTCCATTGATCGGGTAGACTCCACTTTATTTATTAAAAATCTTAATTCAGATATTCTTATTGTGCAAATTTATGTTGATGACATAATATTTAGTTCTACTAATGATTCTCTTTGTAAAGAATTTGCTAAAGCTATGCAGGAAGAGTTTGAAATGAGCTTGATGGGCGAATTAAACTACTTCCTTGGACTTCAAATAAAGCAAACTGAAGAAAGAATCTTCATCAATCAGGCTAAGTATACAAAAGAACTTCTCAAGAGATTTGGGATGGACTCATCGAAATCAAGAAGAAATCCTATGAGTACAACTACTTCTCTTGATAAAGATGAAAATGGTAAAAATGTAGATACTAAGCTCTACAGAGGTATGATCGGATCTCTATTATATTTAATTGCAGTAAAACAAATTCTTCGTTACTTGAAAGATACTTCAAATTTTGGTTTGTTTTACCCAAAATCATCTTCCTTTGATTTAGTTTCATATAGTGATGCAGATTTTGTAGGAAGTAAATCTGATCGCAAGAGTACTAGCGGAACTTGTCATTTCTTGGGAAATTCCTTAGTCTCTTGGTTTAATAAAAAGCAAAATTCAGTGTCACTCTCAACAACTGAAGCAGAATATATAGCGGCTAGTTTAGTGTGTTCACAAGTACTATGGATGAAACAGACCTTAAAAGATTTTGGTTTGAATTACTCCACAACAACTATTTATTGTGATAACACTAGTGCTATAAATCTTTCGAAAAATCTTGTTCAGCACTCAAGAACTAAGTGTATTGAAGTTAGACATCATTTCTTAAGAGATCATGTGTTAAAAGGAGACATTTCATTAAATTTTATTTTCACTAATGAACAACATGCTAATATCTTCACTAAACCACTTAAAAATGGAGATTTTATGAGAATTAGGAGAGAACTAGGCATTTGCTCATTTTTGGATTTATAAAATGCTGATTTTTTGAACAAAATCTCAAAATCGCACCATATTAGTCGACCGATAAATTTCTAGTCGACTGATGCTTTAAAATTTTTTTGAATGAGTCGCACCTTATTAGTCGACCGATAAAATTTTAGTCGACTAAATTTTTTTTTTTTTAAATTTTAACTGAAGGGACCCGATACTCCTTGGATTTTTTTTTAACACCTGATTTTTTTTAAAGGACATCATTTCATTTTTTACACACCTTTTCGTTTTTCTTAAACGAAACCCTTTTGAAAAATGAAACCCTCTTTCTCTCTCTCTCTCTCTTCCGAAAAAACCCTCGGAGTGTCGTTCGAACCTCTCCTCGCCGGAATCTTCTGGCCGTGACAGGGAGTCGCTGGAATCCTCTTGCAGTGACTGGTGCATCTTCAATCCTCGCCAAAATCCCCTTGTGGCAGCCTCCTCGCATCTGTCGTCATCCACAACAGACTCCTCCTCGTCTATTCATTGTTTCTGTTGCATTGGTTCTTCTTCACAACGCCAGACAACATCTTCCTTCTGTCGGCCGTCATTTGGAAATCAACATCATTCTCTGCAACTAATTTTTTTAGGTGAATCTGTTTTTAACCATGCCTCGTTCGAAGACTGCATCTGCAAAAGGTTCTCCTCCTCCTACACCTTCAGCAAAACATGGATTTTCTCTCAGATTACTTCGAAATCCTCTTTTATATGATACTTTTGGATCGATTTCTGCACTTCCTATTTTACCAGGCCGAAATGTTCTGTTTCACCTGTTTTCTCGTTACAAAATCAGAGAATTATTTTCAGGAATTTCATATCTTTTTTATGCCTGTGCAGACACCCTTCATTATCCTTTTCTGATACACTTGTTTTATACAAATTTACAAATTGATCATGAAACTGGAGTTCTTTTCTCTCTTGTTCGTGATGTTGAAATTGAGTTTGATTCTAAACTACTTGGAGAAATCCTAGAAATTTCACCTTCAGACACTCTTTTCAATATTGTTGAACTAAATGATGAAAGAATTTTTGAACAAATTCTTCTTCCAGGTGCACCTCATTGTCCTTCTTTTAAAAATACTAATCTTCAAACTCGTGCACGCATCGCTGGACGAATCCTTGCCCACAATATTCTACCCAAAACTGGTTCTTTTGATTATTATTCCACAGATCTTTCTACGGCTCTTTATGTCTTATTTGGAAATATTTTTATAAATTGGGCCATGTGTATTTTACTAATTTGTGGAAACAAAAACCATTTCTTCCTTATGGATGTCTTCTAACTCGTATTTTCAGACATTTCAAAGTTCCCTTAACTAATGAAAAATATATTGAGCAAAAGGAGTTCTTTGATCAAACTATTTTTAAACGAATGAAAATCAAATATCTTCCTCTTTTAAATGTTGATCCTACTGAACCATTAATTTCTGAACCCTCACCATCTTCTGCGACACCTTCATCTCAAGCAAAACGAAAGAAATTTTCTACAAGTCAAGACAATGATGAAGTTATGCAGAGACTGAAATCTTTGGAGCTGCATCAACACACTTTTCGTGAAGATGTGACTCAACAACTTTCTTCGATTCAGAAAGATATTACTGCAATCAAGGACTTGCTCAACTCACTTTTTTGATCTTTGTTTTCTGTCTTTACTAAACTTTGATACTTTATGGGTTGTAATATTTTGAACTTGAATTTACATTTTGCTTATGATATTTCTGCCCTTACTCTTTTTTTATTATGACAAAGGGGGAGAAAAAGATAGAACTTGGTGTCTCTTGGTAGACACATGATGGAACTTGCATGAGAAAAAGATAAAACTTGCATGAGAAATGAGAAATTAAGAGAAAAAGATAGAAATTGAATATTGCATTATGACATAGAAATTACATCATGAGAAAGCATTGAAAATTGCATTCTTGAAAAAGTTTTAAAAATCCATGAAAAAATACAAACCAATCAATATGTGATATATGTGCTTTAAATGTACTAACTTTTAATGTTTTGCAGCATATTGATAAGGGGAGTAAAATCTCCATCTATGCATCTAAATGCTTCATCTTTGATTAAGTTTGTCATCATCAAAAAGGGGGAGATTGTTACGACACTGAAGTCGTACATGATACTTCAAGTACAAGGTTTTGATGATGAGCAAGTGAAATCAACTGCATTTCAGCTAAGGCAATTAAGACATTGAAGATATCGATGAAGAATCTTTGAAGACTAGTGTGCAAATATTAAATTCATTAAAAGTCTTAGATTCTTGTAAGAGCCTTACTTAGAGTGCATATTTAGGTTGCATTTTACCTAAAATATCTTTAGAAAAACTTTTTTAAAAGAACCCTTCATGAAAATCTTTTTAGAAAACTCTTTTCTTAAATTTTTGTGTTTATTAGTCGACTAATAGACTCACCAGTCGACTAATCCTTTCGCGCCATATTTTCTAAAAAGTCATTTTTGTCAAATTAATCGACCAAAGGTTTTATCAGTCGACTGAAAAGAATGTCTGTTTTCTGAAAATTTTAGCAGCAGTCGACTAATGACTTTATCAGTCGATTGAACAGAACATGTGTTTTCTGGAAACTTAGCAGCAGTCGACTAATGCTTTTATCAGTCGACCAGATAGAATATATATTTTTCAAAAGATTTTAGCAGCAGTCGACTGAAAGATTTTTCAGTCTACTGATGATATTATCAGTCGACTAATATTATCTCTAGTCGACTAAGTTTCAAAAGTTCAGATTTTCAAACGGCTCGATAAACAGATCAGTCGACCGACGATAACTGTCAGTCTACTAATAACTAATTATTAGTCGACTAACTACGGTTTCAGTCGACTAATTTTGTCATTTTTCCTGAAACATTAAAAAGGCGTGTCTTTTCATTTTTCAAACGTTTGGATTGTTCAAAATGAACTGTTTTGATACTCTTTCATACCCTCAACGTATGGAAACTTTCAACTATAAATATAAGTGCATTTTACACTCAAAAGCACTTCAATTCAATCAATTTGAATCAATTACTCTTTGCTTTTCACTCATATTCAGTTTCTCACTCACGTGATATTTTTCACTTCAGTTTTTCACTCAAATTCTTTTGAGAAATAGTGAAGTCGTGAGTAGAGTATTTCAACAACCTCAAAAGCCAATTGCATCTCATTTGCATTCAAAAGAAGGGCTCATAGGTTGTGTTGTAAGTTGTTACTTATTTCAATTTTCTGTAAAAGGAAGGACTTCTTGGTTTAAAAGAGTTGTTTGCTTTCAGTAGGGTTGTTACTGAAAGTGAGACCAGATTTGGTCTGTATGATCTTGTAGTTACACAAGGTTGATAGTGAAAATCTCAAGCGGGTTTTGCTTGGGGACTGGATGTAGGTCGGGAAAGACCGAACCAGAATAAATTATTGTGTTCTTTGTGTGTTTGCTTTTCAAATTGCAAAATCCGTTAATATTCCGCAGATAATTTTTAAAAGCACTATTCACCCCCCTCTAGTGCTCGTTGCCTCGATCCTACTGCACTTTCAATATACGTAATCTCTAAGCATGCTGAAACTACGTATAATCATGACATAACAGAGATAAATAATTAATTCATAATAAAAAACCAAGAATCCCACAAAACACAATTTTCTAAAAATAAATAGTTACAAATTCAAGAATCTATTTTTTTGTAAAAAATGTGGGTTAAGGGTTGAATCAGACCTACACTTTAGTCTGATCATAAATCAAACACACATTCATCATATATATTCATGCATATTAAACAACCCACTCGAATTCGAAACCAAAGAAATGAGACCCGACTTTCTCCCAAACCAATTTTTCCCAAAATTGTCTATGAAAAAATTATTTCACCAAAAAACTTATAATATCAGCCCCATCAATGTGATTTGCTGATATACGTATATTGTTGAGCATATATGGACCATCCGCAACATGATGGGCATGCAACCTAATATAATGTACACAAGCTCTCAAATAAGTGTGCATACCTCAAAAAGGTGAATAGTCAAAATTGGACACCAAAAAACGTATAGGAAAATCGATTGCTAAATTGGATTGGATTGCTGGTCCTCTGTACCACCTTGGTTCAACAACCCCTCTCAATGGAACCTGAACCCCCAAAATTGTGTGGAAGAAGAAATGGAGAAGAGAGAGAGAGAGCAAATAGGAAACAAGGAGGGGCGTGAATAGAAGTTTATATATCCTCTTGGCTTCCCAATTTAACTAAGGTAAGTCCTCGCCGTATCTTCCCTTGTGTTTTGGATTCTCAATCGGGGTTTCCTATTAGTTTCCTTAGCTTTTCTTTTAATTTATTATGTTTTTTATTATTTTTTCCTTTTCCTTTAAAGAAAGGTGGGGACGTCCCACATGGAAGTCAAAAACCTTTTTTAAACTCCATAAAATATCCAAGACTCCCTAGTTTTATTTGCATATAAACAATTTGTTTTTCACTTATATATTAACAAAATAAGCTGTTTGAATTCTTATATATAACCAAAATAATCCTAACCACTAACCATATCTCAACAAATGTGGGCGCCTAAAGAAAAAGAAAAAGACAAATATTAAAAGTTTTTGAAAGAATAAAAGGGAAAAAGGTCATGGAAAGCACCTTAGGTTTGGCTAAGAAATCCTGCATCTGAGCTTGCAAGCTGTGGTACAAAGTATTTCATTACAACTAGAAATTTGAAAACAAACATATACATATACATCTCCTTCCTTTCCAAGATTCTTCTCTAAGTACGTCCTCTCCAAAAAAACGTTAGAGAGGGAGAGAGTAGAAATTCAAAACTTACCTTTTTCATCCCTCATGCCATGCTTACTTGGCATTTAATATCCACCCTTGGTCTCTCAAAAATGTGAGGGAGAGGGAGGGCTTCTAACTTGCTTAAATCATTAATAATTTTTTTAGGTAGGTTTCTTATATGCATATTACCTTATCTTAGATAATTTCATTTAATTAGTAATTTAATTAATTTATTAAGTATGGAAAGTAGGTGCCTACCCTATGGGTTGATTTACTAAATTAATGAGCCCACCAGTCTTGGGGCTTCAGGACAAAGACAAATGGGCCTGATCTCTTGCTTTCATATGTGATTCCGATATGAATGAAGACGGGAGGTTCATTGCTCAATTGGTGCTGGGCGTTGGGGAAGGGATGGTGGCAATGGCAGCAGCGAGTGTGCCTCGATGGCGAGGGAGTTATGACAGCAATAGATGTGAATCGATGATGAGGGAGCCAGCAACAGAGAGTTGGCATGCTAGAGGCAATGGCAACAACAACAGGTGTTGGTGCAGGGTAATGGCGCAGAGAAGAGGGATCCCAAAGCAAAACACTTAGTGTGCCTCAACGGTGAGGGAGACAAGAACGGAGAGGTGCTGGAGGTGGCAACAAAGCAGCGATGAGAGACAAAGAAGAGGGAGGTGGACACTGAGGCAATGACCGCAAGATTCAGGTATTGGTGTAGGGTAATGGTGCAGAGAAGAGGAATCCCAAACCCTAATGGAGAGAGTGAGAGAACCCAAAATCCCACAATTCTTTCATGCTCTGGAGTGAGAGAGATTTTTTTTCTAGTATTTTTTTTTTACCTTTTTGAATCACTGCTAACGGAATGCACATTTAATAAAATTTTGAATGCACCTTCAATCAAAACTCAAATGCAAATGACAATTCATTTCTAAATGAAATTAAATTCAAGGTTCATATAAAATACCAAATTCTGTTATTAGAATATCAAACTGTATATAAATTTAGGGATATCGTTTGGGTAAGATATTATCCTACATCCTACCCGAATCTAAATTAAAATCCAAATGAACCCCAATTAAATTCCAAATTTTCATTTAATAATATCCAAATTAATTTAAATTCATAATTCTTGTTGAATTAAATTTCAATTAAATTCAATTGAAAACTAATTTCACTCATAATTAATCTGTATACTAAATTCTAATTTAAATCAACTCAAATCCATAATTGAGATGTAAAACTTTATTTTATTAATTTAATAATTATAAAAAAATTGTAGGTATTGCAAGTCTGACCTTTGTCTAAATGGGTGAGTCCAAAACAACGATCCAAATATGAGGTGTCAGTGTCAGGTCACATGTAATTTCTCCAAGCCCACAAGGGCTCGACTCATCTAGTACCGACCAATTGTGAATGTCACCAAGTTGACGAGACAAGTTCAAAACTACAAACCATACCTGGCTCCATACATTAATCGAACCCTTCAGGTCTGACTACGGGTCAGGTCCAGGTCAAACCCGACCCATTCACACCCCTACATCTAACCCAGAAAATAAAATGCATGAGACGAAGAAAAGGGGGGATGATAAACAACTGAGAAAACAATTAAAAAAAAAAGATAATCAGAATCAAATTCTATTAAAAGTTTGTTCTACAAGCTATCATGTAACTATTCATCTATTTTAATTCATCATCTCGGGAGGCTAGTTGGGACATCCATTTGATTTGCATTAATAAAAATCTAGGTTCTTTTAACAATTTCATTATATATATATATATATATATATTATATATATATTATGATAGCTATGCAACCTTTAGGTGCGCAGCTATCAGTGGAATCACAGTGGCCGTCCATTGTGGCCTTGATGGACGGCCAAAAACAACACGAAAAAAATGCTGAAACGCGTTTTTTTCTAGTTTTAGACACTTTAGCAACGGTTTTGACCATTGCTAAAGGTCTCAGTGGAAAAATGAGACCTACTGTCACTAAAGAACCCAGCCGCAAACTGAACTTTCAGTGACAGTATTTTGACCGCTTCTAAAGGTCCTATTTTTGGGACCTTTAGCTACGGTCAAACCCATCGCTAAAAGGGTCTAAACCGTGTCTTAACATCTTTTTCACATTTTTTAAACCGTCCATCAAAGCTGCGAACGGTCAGCAGAGTCTGCTTACTTAAGGGTTGCACAACTACCATACTCTCTCTCTCTCTCTCTATATATATATATATATATATATATATATATATATATATATGAGATAACATTTGGTGATGTTGGCATTAGCTATTTATGAGTTTTCTTTTTTTGTTTTTTATAAAACTTACCTTACAGATGTAACCTACATGTTTTGGTTAATGAGCCAGCTCCTAGGTCATCTGATCACGAATTGTAGGTAGTTTTTTTTTTTTATGAGGCTTAAAAATCAACTGCCTAAAAACGTACGATACTTTTTTGGGGGGTCATATCATCATATTTTTTTCTTTCAAAAAAGATATCATATTTTTCATCCAAAAAACATGTTTCAAAAGCCAGTTCCCCACTATTTTTGAATATGTTGAATCCTTCCATGATGTTCTAAAGTGAATTCTATTTCTACAATATGCTAATCCCTGAAAAAAAAAATGGAGTTGAGTTTGTTTTACATTCTTGACTTAGAAACTTAAAGTGTAGTTGTTGTCACAGTTTTCCGTGTGTTAATAAAATTCTTAATTCATTATGACAACGTTACTTTAGCCAGCATGAAACACTTTCGGTTACGAGGACCCAAGGCTTGATGGATGACCATCCGATCAGTTGCTTAATGTATAAATTTTGTGCCATGTTATCCAGTGGCTCACTTAAAATTTGGTGTAACTTGTAGGCAAAGATTGAATACAGAGCATATGGTTTTTTTTAGGATCATCTCTGTAATTAAAAAAAAGGCAAGACTAAAAGCTCGATTGAAAAGAAAGCTGATATCATTCACATATGACTCTGTCCCCACTGTGCCACATTCTCAGTGAAGGTCAGACGGAAATGGAACCAGTAGCTGCGATACTTTCTTCTACATGGTAGCCAAACAGACTATATTATCAATAACATTTATGGAATGCATGAAGGGAGCAGAGAGGAAGCACCGGTTAGGGTATTTGGTCCTATGGAGATGAAGGTAATTAACTGGGATGGAGAAGTCGCAGACCGCAATTCCAGCTTATGGTATGGGTGGCATAAGAAAGAAAATAAGTAGATAGATTGTTAGAAGCGCCACTCGACCTATTGTTATATGGCATATGGGAGAACAGAATGCGCCCGCATTCAAGGAGAAGAAATTCCAGCGAGTGGCCATTAATAGATTGATACAAACATTGCCTATAATTGATTTAGCACTCGAGGGTCAATAGCGGCAATGTTTCTATTTATCTATTTATTGCTGCTATAGGTCTATAACGGAAACAAATAATGGCCGCCAAATTTTGACCTTAGTTGAGTAATAATGGCGACATTTATAGGTCACCGTTAATGTGTGACTCAACACTGGTGACGAATCTCGTCAAAATTGGGAACATCACTAACGGCGACCCACCCTATAACGGCGACTTATATATAATGGCAGCATTTTCGTGTTGTGCTATGGCCTCTAATAAAAAGAATTAACATGCCGTTATAGTCTATAAGCTATTATAAGTTATAACGATCACATCGTGTTAAGGCTTATAACGACAACACATAAATGTCACTGTTATAAACTTTAAACCTACAAAAATAAATTTTTATATTAGTTTTAATTTTTTTACATTACATTAACCAAAACAGAAAATACAATTCAAATATACACTTCAAACCTCCTCAAACATACATCTATTCAAATAGAAACATATACTTCTCCAACCTTCTCAAACATATATTCAAATATAAATATACACTTCAAAAATACTTTCAAATATTCATTTTCTCCAACTCTCTCAAACATTAAACTTCAAATATAAACATACACTTCATCTTCTCCAACCCCTTAAACATTCAACTTCAAACATACATTAAAATATAAACATACACTTTAAAAAACAATCACTTCAAAAAATAAATATACATCATCTCCAACTTTGTCCCCTACATCTTCTCTAAACCTGCAACAAACACACTTCAAAAAATAAATATACATTATCTCCAACCCTTTCCCCTACGTCTTCTCCAAACCTATAACAAACACACTTCAAAAAATAAACATACATTATATCCAATCCCCTCCCCTATATCCTCTCCAAACCTGTAACAAACACACTTCAACGACAATCTGACAATTAAAAAAACCATAAAAAAATTAATTATGATAATGTTAGTGATGATGATAGAAGTATATATGAGAATTTAGTCTCATAACTTATAAATATTTTAATTGCATTATGATTGAAGGCTCGATAATGCTTTAACCTTTTCCTGCACTTCTATGAGAATATAAAAAAGCATAAAATAACATTAACAAAACATCTTGTCAAATTCAAGAGGATATCAACTTCAATTCAATATATATATATATATATATATATATATATATATATATATATATATATATATATATATATATATATATACATATATATATATTATATATATTTTTAAAATATATTTTTATATATATATAATCAGTTTCATTAAATTAATACAAATCAAACATCTTCAAACATACATTTATTTAAATATTTACTTTAAACATCCATTCAAATATAAACATACACTTCAAACATCTCTTCTTAATGGCAAAAACAATATTTATAGATCGCTTAAAGCATTATCCATTAAGTCTTGAAGGAGCGTGTGTTCACCATCATCGTCTGCAGTTGGATCAAATTAATGTTGTCCTTATAATAACGTCATTCAATATTTCTTTGACCCAATCATGAACCTCTGTTGTATCCATGTTCTCATCATGATATACATGCACTGCATCTACGTGGGCTTGGGTTGCATCTACGTGGGTTTGGGTTACACTCACATGGGACTGAATATATTTAATGGTAGAACCACATCCAATCAAGTGTAGTTTAATAAGTTGTATAACTTTATATTTTTTATTTTTGCAGTCCCAATATAGGTATCACATTCAACCAATAAAATCGATACGAGCACATGACACTTTAATGAATCAATCAATTCCAGATGTATAAGGTTCAGAACTTCTGTTGTGAATGTACATTCAAGATTGATCCATATTTAAAGACGACGATCTCATTATATTCAACAAGAGAATCTTTGATCAGTGGCATTTACAAATAAAAACATAAATTTCTAACTAAAATCAAGTGTGTATAGAATCATGTTTAATATTCATTGAAAAGAAAAAACACATAAATAAACATTCATTTTATTAAAAAAAAAACACTTGCTAATTAAAAATTTACAAAAACCCTAACCCTAAAAATAGCACAACCCAGCCCGAGCTGGGTTCGACGAGAGTATTATTGAACCCTTTTTGCTTGGCACGATTCATTCTATTTGTTAATCTTGAAAAGCCTTGGGTGTGGCAGAACATAAGCGCTTATGTAGTTTGATCCGGAATTAGGCCACAGGTATGACTTTAAGGCATCTCCTAGTCCATTCCCTTCAGATAGTGCACGACTAGAATGTTATGTTGATAGACAAGAATGCTAAATTGTATGAAAAGATTGCTAATTGCATAAAGAGATTGAATATGGTTATAAGTTATTTTTGGTATGGGCATTATCATAGATTTCTGCTGGTGATTTTTTAGGAAGCATTTAGTTGGCATAGGATATTATACGTTGATCAAGCAACTTGTATATCTATGCCAAATTGAAAATTTACTTGGAACTTGAATTGTCTTATACTGACTTCTTCTTGAAGATATTATTATGCAAGATTTGTTTAATTTTGTTCTGGAATTCACATTGAAGTGTTTGCTGAGAAAAAAGTGATAATAGTGAAATCTCGCTCAATCCCCCTCCACTTTATTTTCATGATATGAACCTCGTAGCTTTTGGTGTTTGTAAATTGGAGCAAAGCGTGTGTATATAATGGTGTGATAATCTGCTAGTCTCATCAACCACATATAAGCAGTTGAATTCTTTTATTTAGTCTTTAGAACTATGACCATGTTAGTGATGGGATTAGCTTATTTCTAAAACTACTTATTTGTTATTTTGGTGTTCTCATATATGCATTTTCTGTTGCTATAGGAAGCCACATGTGAATGTTGGGACCATTGGTCATGTTGATCATGGGAAAACTAACAGTTGCAATCACAAAGGTCAGACCATCTTGGTCTTTTGCTTATTTCTATGGTTTATCTTAATTCTAGAGGTTAAAGATTCTGTGTCACAAGCTCTGGTTGGCTATAGCATATAACCTTGGAGAAATTTTATGTTGATTTGATTTTGATCTCTTTGTTATCTGACTCAGGTGTTGGCAGAAGAGGGGAAAAGCTAAGGCTGTTGCATTTGATGAGATTGACAAGGCACCAGCAGAGAAAACCATAGGGATTACTATTGCAACGGTCTATATCATCACCAGCATCATTCTATTTTTGTTTCTTGTCTAGTTTAGGCTTATTTACCTTTTAATTTTATTACTGCAAACACTTGCCCTTTGTAGTAAATTAAAAATAAGGTGATGATGCTGCAGGCTCATGTCTATAATTTTAGCATGCTCGGCTGGGTTGTAAATGTATGTTTGTTGTGTTTAGCATTTCTGGCTTTGTCAATAATTTCATTTAAAAAAACAAAAAACATACATTCACTACAAGAAAAAATGTTAATTAGCGATGAAAATTTGTAACAAATTATTTTCGTCATAAATTTATAACAGATTATTTAGAGAAAACTAGTCATCCCTAAAATTGAAATTTGTTACAGAATTAGCGATGAAAATTTTTTGTCTCAAAATTTGTCGCTAATTAACAATGGATTAGCAACAAAAATATTTCATCTCAAACTCCGTCGCAACTTTGCGACGAATGAGCGACAAAATTTGTTTGTCGCTACTCCGTCGCTAATTTGTGATGGCGTTTGAGATGAAATACTTCTATCGCTAATTTCATTGCTACTTTTTGATATAAAATGGCCAACTAGGGCATGAAATTTTCCCCCTACGGGCGACGCTCGAACCTTCTCCCTTTCGTTGCCTTTCCCGATCTGTCGTCGCCGACGAGCACAACTGCCGACGACAACATCACCACACTCTCTCCTCCTCTCCGACTCTTGTTTCCCTTTAGCCACCAACGACCAGAGCCACCAACAACCGCATTGGTGACCTCTCTATCACTATTGCTCCTTTTCGCCATGTTGTAGCTGCTGACAACCTCTGACCATCGCCGACAGTCCCTCACACCTCCTCTCACTTGCTCCTCATGATTCAGCAAGCCTCTCTCGGCTGACGGCCTCTTTTCCCTGGTGATTTGATCGGAGCGACCCTGCCGACCTTCTTCCCTCCTTCTTTCCTCTCTACTACCACCTTTTACTAGCGTGATCGACGAAAGCAGTCATCGACCTTTTGTTCCTTCTTTCTTGTATCCTTCAGCCAACCAGAGCCGTTCTCATTGCTTTTGTCGGAACAACCCTCGATGGAACCTCAAAGCTAGCGGTTCCCAGGTAAAAACCCTTTTTCTCTTCTTTCTTTGTTTCTCCTTTCTCTTTTCGACAGACGACAGGGTTGCCTTCTGCATCACCTTGTCGACTTAATAGGGGCTAACCCCTACTATTTTTCTCATCCTGCGAGGGTTGCCTTCTTCCTACGCCAAGCTTATCAGGCAAGAGCAGACCCTTGCCTCCCCTTGGCATCATGTCAGCAGGGGTTTTCTTCTGCCGCATGGTTCTCGGCAAGCTCCTTGCCTCTGCTATATCGTGTCAGGCAGAGGTTATGCCCCTGCCTCTACTACCCTGGCATGTAGGGAGCAGAACCCCCTGTCTCTATTGCTCTCAAGCTTCGTCGCAACTTCCCAACGGATGAGCGATAGAATTTTTCTGTTGCTAATTTATGGTGGTGTTTGAGACAGAATGTTTCTATCGCTAATACGTTGCTACTTTTTGATATAAAATGACCAACTTGGGCGTGAATCGTGCAGGGTTGCCCTACTGGATAACTGGGGTATCCTTTTGCATTGTTGGTTCTTATTTTTTTGTTCTCTTAGTCTGGATTCGATTCTAATGAGTGTATTAGTATATATATATATATATATATATATATATATATATATATATATATATATATATTGTTGGAATTGGGTACCTAGATGTGTGTGCTATCACTGGGTTGATGCACAGGCAGCGTGCAACCTTAGGGTGTTATCCAAACTTATTTTGAACTTGTTAGAGTGTCGCTTTGAGGTTTTTGCAAATTGGGTCACTGAAGTTTGTTTTTGTTTTATCGCTCATATGTGAGATCATATTTAGATAAGTTGGTTATTGTGTGTGAAGCGGTAACGTTCTCTTCTTATGAGAGGGAGGAGTAGATTGCATCGTGTAACACTTACATTGGACTTTCAGGACTTCGAGCTTCATTTTACTTTTCGTTGCATTGAAAATTTAGGATTCCTAAACTAAGGTTTTAGAATGCTATTCATGTTGTATGATAGAAATCTAAATGTTATAATTGTATTGTTTTGCCTATATAAATATGCAACATAGGTGTGTAGCTGAGCTAATTGTGCAATGCTTAGTGCTAAGTATCGTATGCGGCTAAAAAAATGCCATGCAATATAATAACCTTAATTTTTACTATAAAATAAATGCAACTGCACGAGGATCCATAGTTGGGTTCATTTGGATCCGACCTGCATATCCATTTCACAAAGATGTCGCGGATCCATAATCCAGACTGCGTCTGGATCCCGAATCTCGATCTCGGACCTGGACCTAGCATGTGCCTTGTGATACGAAAAAAAAAAACTTAAGTTAAAAGAGGCAGGGGTCTATCCGTGTCTGGCATAGAGATTTTAAGACGATTGTGATACTTTCCATATGGACTGACAAATGCTCAAAGTGTGACGCCTTTCCTTGGATTTGGGAAGGATCACAATTGGATAAAGAAATCTATATTTTAAGAACTACCATATTGGTTGATCTTATTAATACGACATAATTTAGATGTGATGCATGTAGAGAAAAATGTGTTTGATAATGTATTCAATACAATAATGAATGTCAAAGAGAAAACAAAGGATAATTCAAAGACTTGTATGGATTCAAAAGTAATATATAAAAGATCAGAATTGGAACTCCAAGAGTACAATGGCAAAGTACTGAAATCAAAGACAAGGTACGTGCTTGGACCAAATCAAGTGAAGCAGGTATGCCAGTGGTTGAGACAATTGAGATTTTCAGATGGATACGTCTCTAACATTGCTCAGGCTGTGAAGATAGACAAGGGACAATTATATGGGTTAAAGAGCCATGATTGTCATGTTATTATGCAACGGTTGATTTCTCTAGCATTCCATGATATGTTAGACAAACCTATATGGGGGTATTATCCGAGTTGAGTCGATTTTTTAGAACATTGTGTACATCAGAAGTTATAGTAACTGAGGTAAAGAATATCGAGGATTTTGTCGTCACTACTATTTGTCAGATAGAGAAGATATTTCCGCCAACATTTTTCGACGTTATGGAACATGTGATCATACACTTGCCATATGAACTTAGGGTTGGTGGTCGTGTGCAATATCGGTGGATGTACCCATTTGAAAGATATATTTTTCTCTCTAATGCTATTGAGAATTTGTTGTATTATGAGATGTATATTATTGACAGATGCATATTTGACCTAAAAAAAATTCAGAATAAAGCAAGAGTCGATGGTTCAATTTGTGAGGCATACACTTTAGATGAGATTTCAAATTTCTCATCTATGTACTTTGAGTCTCACATTTCAACATGTTACACTTGCCCACCTCGTAATGATGGTGGAGAACAAGTTACTATGACTGACAAACTATTGATATTTAAACTACTTGGGCATGCCTTTTACAGTTGCCGGTCAAGACTCTTGAAAGATCGAGAGCAAGATGCAACATAAATCTATATCATTTTTAATTACTCAGAGATCGACCCCTACATCGAGTAAGTATACATAATATGTTACACTAAGTTCTCTACGTACATGGTTCGGTAATATAATTATTTGTTAAGTGCAGATAATTTAATCTGGAGTTGCGAAGTGAACTTCCACATATCACTGATTCTGAAATACAGAAAGAACATGAAAATAAGTTTTGGGCATGGTTGAAAGAGTTGGTAAAGACGATGACATGCATTCTTTCCGTGTAAACAACAACTGCCAAACAGAGCCTATTTATATGGATAGAACATAATAGTGTTGTAGAACAAAAAAAGTAGAACTTTGATTCATATTGTAAATGCAATATATATATATATATAGAGAGAGAGAGAGGATTAAGTTAAAATTGGCGTTACTAATAGAAGGATGAAAACTTAATAAGCAAGTTTGTTCTGATTATAAGTGATGGTATAAGTTGAGAAAGTAGATCACAAGGTCAACCTTATTATCTAGTGTTTCAAGGTGGAAAAAAGAAACAAAAGCAAAAACAATCACAATTGGCAATCACAACCACAACTACTTTCTCCCGTTTCACTTTATTTTTAAATGTGATATGTTTCTATGCAACATACATGGGTTTGCCTAACTCCAACTTATCAATTAAAAAAAAAACCTTGAAGAAGTACATGAACCAAAAATCACAAGGCATCACAAACATGAAAAAAAAAACTTGAGAAAATACTTAAACCAAAAATCACAAGGCATCCCAAACATGCCCCTAAGAGATTTTTATAACTCATGGCCTTGAGTAGATGGGAGAATGAGGTTCACCAAGAACAAGTGAGAATCTTATCCTTTCTTTGTAAGCACCATGCGAGTGTCTGTTTACAGTGGAAGACGCCAAAGAAAAGAACCTGTACTTGGTACAGATGTAGTAATTCCTCTTAGAAAAAAAATGGTATGGTAATGTCGACGTCAATAGAAGGTGTGCGCTTGAGTATCCGTAAAAGGCATGTGTCGATAAAGAGGGAGAATAGAATAAAGTAAGGACGCTCAATCGTACATGGTTCGTACCAGTCCACTGATTGGGTGTGATGCTACGACACGAGACTGGCTTCCCTCTTCTTTATTTAAAAGGTTGGACAACCTTCTTTTTTCACCAGTGGAGGATAGAGTGTAAATTGGGGTGTCAACGGTTGGATTTGATTCGGACCCAGGTGGAACCTGGGCTAGAATTTCGGGTATGATATCGAGTTTGGAATTGGATCTACTATAAGAAAAATCATACTCGGACCACATAAGAATTACATGAACCGAACCCATACCATACTCGATAAAATCTTAATCGGAACTTCGACTGGGCCCGGGTCAGTTATAAAATTTTACAAACTATACTTGGGTTCATGTATTAATCGGACCTTGGGGTCCAGACCCATGTATTAATCAGGTTTTTTTATTTATCGCCATACCCAGACCCTATAATGTTTGGTCTGGGTCGAATCCCAGTAAACCAGGCCCGTTGACACCCCTAAGTGTAAGGGTATCAACAGGTCATGTTTGGCTCAAGTGAAAAACCTGATTTGAGATGATGGTACTAGGTTCAAGCTCGAGTCTAACTTAACCAAATTCACTACAACAAAGCAGTGGATTAGCGACGACCTCATTCCGTCACTAATTCGTCGCTAACAGGCTTAGCGACGGATTAGCGATGAAGTAGCGACGGATAGCTTACGTCACAAATTTTTCGACGCTAACTGGCGACGGAATAAATCCATCGCCAGTTCCGTCGCTAATTGCGACGGAATAACGAACGACGGATTCCGTCGTAAATCCGCCGGTACTAAACAACGACCTCGGCTTAGCGACGGATTTACAGCCGTCGCTAAATTATATGTATAGTGACAGATATATTCGTCACAAACAAGAAAAAAATGAAAATAAAATATTTGAAAATTAAATATCGAGAACGCTACAATTTATATTTCCTGTACAATTTATATTTCCTGTAAATAACAAACAAAATACACATAAAATTTCAAATAAAAGGAAACTAAAACAATTAATCGTTCCACTTTAAAATTAACAAGTTTAATTATTTACAATTCAACAATTACATTTTCGAAACAAAAAAAAATAGAACAAATTCAATACATTAATCTAATCATCGCCAAGATTTTGTGTGTCTTCTTGTTCGTTGCCTTGATATGTCCCTTCAGCTCCGCTACACTTATTTTCGCTAGCAACCTACACAAGAAAAGAACAGACAGTATTGATAAACAAAATATATTGAAATAAATTATACACTATATGTGATTCTATCATGTGCTCATATGTGTTCTAAGGCAGTAAAAAAACTCTATATATGATTCTATCATGCTCATATGTGCTCTAAGGCAGGCAAAAAACTCTATATGTGATTCTATCATGAATGATATGTGCTCTAAGGCAGTAAAAAAACTCTATATTGATTATATCATGCTCATATGTGTTCTAAGGCAGCCAGAAAAACTCTATATGTGATTCTACCATGCTCATATGTGCTCTAAGGCAGGCAAAAAAGCTATATATGTGATTCAATCATGCTCATATGTGTTCTAAGGCAATCAAAAAACTGAATATGTGATTATAACATGCTCATATGTGTTCTAAGGCAGTCAGAAAAACTCTATATGTGATTCTATCATGCTCATATGTGCTCTAAGGCAAAGCAAAAAACTTTATATGCGATTTTATCATGAATGATATGTGTTCTAAGGCAGTAAAAAAACTCTATATGTGATTCTAGCGTGCTCATATGTGTTTTAAGACAGTCAAAAAACTGAATATGTGATTATAGCAAGCTTATATGTGTTCTAAGGCAGTCAAAAAAACTTTATATGTGATTCTATCATGCTCATATGTGCTCTAAGGCAGGCAAAAAACTTTATATGTGATTATAGCATGCTCATATGTGCTCTAAGGCAGGCAAAAAACTTCATATGTGATTCTACTATGCTCATATGTGCTCTAAAGCAGGCAAAAAGCTATATATGTGATTTGATCGTGCTCATATGTGTTCTAAGGCAGTCAAAAAACTGAATATGTGATTATAGCATGCTCATATATGTTCTAAGGCAGTCAGAAAAACTCTATATCTGATTCTACCATGCTCATATGTACTCTAAGGCAGGCAAAAAGTTATATATGTGATTCTAGCATGCTCATATGTGTTCTACGACAGTCAAAAAACTGAATATGTGATTATAGCATGCTCATATGTGTTCTAAGGCAGTAAAAAAAAATGAATATGTTAAGGCAATCAAAGTTATATGAAATCTAACGACATGCAATATATTGCATGAAACTTTCATACTTGAGAGGGACCTGCAATCGAAGTTCCCCTGTTCAGCAAAAAACTGTTGAACTCAGCTCAGAGAACGTCGACGACGGTTTTATGGAAGTAGTCACGCATTGTGTCCTTAATAATCTGACGTACATCATCATTGGAAAGAATATGATGTTTCTTGGAGCTTATGTCAACGGAAGAAGTCTGTGAGCCGTAACTGGAAGAAGCAATAACAGGTGAAGTGTTCATATTACTCCCAAACCCGAACACACGACCCTTTTTTGGTTCACCTGCTGCAGTCACCCATGCTGCAGGATCAAATGATGGATGTTGAGTAGCGTCATCGCCATATTGCTCTACCATCTATTGCTCATATGCCTCCTACAAAATAATGTTTAAAGTATGCATTAATAATTAATGATAACATTATAATAACTTATATATTGCAATGATTATTAATAGAATAAATACAAACCACTATCGTTCTTGCCTTTTTTGATACGAAATCTCCCGAGGTCTTCCGTTTATGTGTTTCAACAAACACATCCTTATATGATACAATGCTTCCTTTTTCTGCTTTCTGCGAAGTTAAATGATAAAAGATTTAGTTAACAAGTTTGCAATAATACTTATAAAATTAATATTATATATTGATGAGTTACCATTTTCTTCAGGTGACTCCCAAATGTCTTAGATCCACCTGTGTGTAGATGGGCTTCGGGCATTTTCGTTAGATTTTGTGTAGCCTTCGCAAAGCGATTTTGAAATGCATCTCCCGCCTACTTATCGCACATTCCATACCAATAATCTTTCCTGATAGTAATAGGGCCATGGCTCTTCCACTGTAGTGGATCATCTATTCCGCCAGATGCTTTTTTTGTTGCAGTCTTCATATTGTGCAGCATGTCTGCAAATCGATTGGCAGCCACCTTCTGCCACACCTTCCTTGCATCATTTTCCTCCACCATAGTTGTGAAGCGATTCAAAGCCTACAAATATTTTCAGAAAGTTAGTAGACATGACTAAAAAAATTTAAATATAAAACACATTAACTATGATAAACAACTGTATACCGTGAATGAGGACCACAATCTATCTACCACCTCTTTTGGATACTCTTTTCATTGAGCGACTGGTCCTGGTAGATGTTGAAGAAGTGAATTCCTAATCTCGCATACTACTTCTTGTGGCTCAAACCTCATGCTATATATGAATTGGTACACAGTAAATATCAATATAAAATATTTATAAGATATGCAATAATTGAAAATGAAATACTTACGGTCGATTATTGATATACATTATTCAAATGAGTCTTCTTGTGCCAGACTGAGAAGACCATGCATCCTATGTTGGCTCCTAACTTGTGTGATCAACTGGTGTAGGTAGGTCGTGTACACACGAAACATCATCTGTAAAAAAATACGTCAAAAATTCTCAGAATGCGTATTTCAACTAATCAAGCATCCAATTAGTTAAATGATATACCTATCACAGGAGCCCGTGAAGATGAATGTTGGGTTTGGCTACTACTGGATGAACGACCACTGTAACCTCCGCAAACCATATTCTAACAAATAACAAATGTCATACAATACATTCAAATAATTCGCATCAAGTATTACAATACATTCAAATCATTCGCATCAAGTATTGCAATACATTCAAATGATTCGCAACAAGTATTACAATACATTCAAATAATTCAAATCATCCACATCAAATACAATACAACCCATTCATTCGCATCAAGTATTACAATACATTCAAGTCATTCACATCAAGTATTACAATGCATTCAAGTCATTCATATCAAGTATTGCAATGCATTCAAATCATTCACATCAATGCCGGAAAACGCAGGGGGTCGAGCCCCTGCCGGAAACGTAGGGGGTCGACCCCCTATCGGAACGCAGGGGATCGACCCCCTGTCGGAACAGTAGGGGGTGGACCCCCTGCCGGAATAGCGTGGGGTCGACCCCCTGCCGGAACAGCGGGGGGTCGACCCCCTGCCAGAAACTACAGAGGGTCGACCCCCTGCCGAAAACCGTGGGGGGTCGACCCCCTACCGGAATGTAGGAGGTTGACCCCCTGCGTTTCCGGCAGGGGGTCGACCCCTTACCGAAAACGCAGGGGGTTGACCCCCTTTCAGAAAACGCAGGGGGTCGACCCCCTGCCAGAGCTTTAAAATTTACCTGGCGGCGACGGCGGTGGAAGGCTGACGGGGATCGGCAGCCGACGACGGTGGATGGTGGGGGCCGGAGAGAGGCCGACAGGACGGATAGGGCGGCGGGAGGGAGAGGGCGCCGGGAGGGAGAGGGTGGCGGGCGATAGCGGGAGCAACGAAAGAAGAAAAGAAAAAGAGGGCTGAGATTAGGGGTTATGCGACATTTAGCGACGGATTAATTCTATCGCTAAGCCGTCGTAAATCAAAACACAAAAATGGCGACAGAATATATTTCGTCGCTAAATCGTGATGGAATATTTTCCATCGCAAAAGACGTCGCTAAATGGTGCGTCCATTACGACAAAATATTACCTCACAAAATCCGTCGCTAATTAGTGACAAATTTTGCGAGGAGATGTATTTTGTCATTATTTTCGTAAATTTCATTGATTATAGTGACGGATGTGTTTCTCTCGTTAATCCATCGCTAATCACCTATTTTCTTGTAGTGATTGGCAGAGCCAGAAATCCAATTTAGGGTGGAAGTGTGACGATGTGTGTATGAGAGAGAGACATCTAAAACTTAATTTCTACTCAATAATACTTATAGATCATATTTATAGGGTCTGATCAACAAAAAAAATGAAAATCTAAAGATTTTATTGGTTGGAAGTAGGTGATCCGAGAGTACCCTATCATTACTAATATATATATATATATATATATATATATATATATATATATATATAGAGTGAGAGAGAGAGAGAGAACTGAACATATTAGGCACCATTTCTTGTTCTGTCCTATAGGTTTTAAGTGTTTTATGATAGATCTGAACCGTTTGATGTGTTTGGCATAATAGATTTTGTGGGAATCAACTCTTAGATCATGTTTTTTTGACAAAAAAACATGATTTTATAAGCAGGAAAAAGCTGGTACCTTCGTAGCCATTGATTTTGGATTACTGAAAAGACTCTATACAGGTCAGATTTCAGAGATCCAAAAGCTGATTCCCATTAAACAAAACCTATAGATGACATCTACGGTGTTAAAAGTGAGAAAAAAATGTTAGAACTGTCATTTTTGAAGGGACCTAACAAGACCTAAAGAAAAAGAAGGCCTAAGGAATATATATAGATATATATAGTAATAGCACTATTGTATATAAATTTCAAGTTGTTTTGATCCAATCCAACCTCATGGATGGATTCAACATATTCAAAATAGTGAGAACTGGCTTTCAAATTATGTTTTTTTTTATGAATATTATTATTTATGATGCAAAAAAATACCTCACATTGTAGGACGTTGATTTTTGAAGCCTTATAAAGAAAAGCCTACCTACATTTTGTAATGGGAAGGTTTATGAGCCCATTCTCACTTACCAAAACATGTAGATTACATTTTTTAAGTAAGTTTCCTAAAAAATAACAAATTAAAAACTCATTTGCAGGTAATGACAACATGACCAAATGTAAGCAATTAGTGGAGAAAGAGTATGGCATAATGTCGAACACCTAAATAGTTCGAAGTTACGTTGGACGCCATGTGCAAGCAATTAGTGGCGCACGTTGTTTTTTGCATTTTGACACATTTTAGCTGCAGCCGCTGCTAATTAAAGGTCGAGTTTCCACCCACACCAAAAAAGAAACACAATCAGGTGCCTCTGGCACTTCGGACCACGTTGGACTCTAAAAGTGTCCCTGCTAAACCCATTTGGTGATAAACCTTTTTATGCGGTTCTGCCCCATAAATGTATTGGGCATGGTCAATTTACTAAGAATTCATACCTGGATCATGTGTTTTGGATAAAAAAATTTATGTTTGGAGCCTCAAAAATTTATCAAAGATTTTAGATCGTTGATTTTTGGAACTTTATAAAAACCCACACATGTGTTGGAATCAAATGATTCAAGAGCTGATCCCTATAAAATCAAGTAAATAGACCACATCTTTACGGTCATAATTTAAAAATAAAATGAAAAAAGTCCAAAAAATCTATTTAGCATGCGATTTAACACCGACCCATTATATGTATATATATATATATATATATATAAAAGAACCAAGTTTTTTTTATTAATGCAAATTGAATGGAGGTCCCAACTTGCCTCCCAAGATGATGAATTGAAACAAATGAATAGTTGCTTGATAGCTTGTAGAACATAATTTTTAATAAAATTTCATTCTGATTATCTTTTCATTTTAAATCTTAAATTGTTTACTCTCAATTCTTATCATTTCCCCCCCTTTTCTTCATCTCATGCATTTTATTTTGAGGGTTATCAACGTGTCAGGTTTGACCCTGACCTGACCGGTACCTGACCCATACCAAACCCTATAGGTTCAGGGTTTGGTTATAAATAAGAAGGCTTGATTAGAATCTGGGTCAAACCTCCGATTAATATATAGAGCCGGGTATGGTTTGTAAAATTTCATACCAGACCCGACCAGAGTTCCAACTAAGAGATCCATAATTTTCAATGTAAAAATGACAAAAATATTATTTTACCAGGTACTGTTTCTCTTATGATGAGTCCGATTAAACCTGGATCCGAACCTGGTACCATAATCTCAAGTCAGGTTTGGGTCTGGTTCCGCCTGAGTCCGAACCTAACCAGACCCTTTGACACCCTTATTTGGATGGGAATCTCACAGCGAGGAAAAAGTTGTCGATAAACCCCATCTACATTGCCTACATCAGCAAGATGCCCATTATATAGATATGCACTCAATAAAAAAAATCATATGAAAATAAATTTAAAAATATAAAAACAAACACGTCACAGTTTTCTGCTTGTGGTCGAATCTTCGCACGTGTTTGAATGAGACGTGGGAACAAAGACATGCTTGAGAGCGACCGAAAACGCGAATCAGGGTTACTTTTGTAAATTTCTGCATTTGTGAGGAGTTTTTTTCATTCCTTGAACTATCTTTTTTTTAGAAAGCGAACCGTGTCTCGGCTCAGGTCCGAGTCATGAGTTGGATCGACTCGGGCATTGACTTGGACCCATAGTGAATAGTGACAAATCTCGAGAAATTAGCCGAAAGTTTATAATGGTAATTTCTCGTGATTTTTCAATTTCTCATGAGTTTTTCATCATAAACATAAACATTGCATTTTAAATGCAAAATTTATATTTTTATCAGCTATTTACCGTAGAAAACACATATTTTTATTTTTAAATATTTTTTATTTCTAGTTTTATAAAAAATATTTTTTTATTTATTTTATATTGCCTAGATTTTGCCAAAAATGTGATATTTAAAAAAAATCAATTTCTCACGAGTTTTTGTATTACGATATTTTGTCGTTTTTAACTTGTGTTACTATGCTTGGACCCTCCTTTGGGCTTGGGTCAATGTTATGAGCCAAAATTTAGGAGTTTTACTCAGTTTTGCTGCTACAGTATGGCACCCAACTCTTGCTTAACTAGGACCAAGCGGACTTGGTTCGAGTTTTCAGTCATTCACGATCTGCCTGTCGGTCGCGCCTGTGGGTATGACTTAGGTAACCAGGCTCGGGCCCAAACCTAACTTTGTTAATTTTGTAGATCAGGACCTTAACCAATCCAGATGCGAGCAGACCTAATCTGCATCTATGCTTGATCGACACTGGCTGACTTTTCTTTTCAATTTATCACTCAAAGAAACCACATTTTAGATTGAAGACCTGGTCGCGTTGGCTCAGCCTGCCATACCTACATCAATCGACCTGATAGCCAAGGCCCAACCCCGCTACGATGATCTAGATCACCAAGTCGAGCATGATAAGGGATGCTTGGTTCAGCTAGGGTTGTGTGCACTCGCTAAGAAAGGGAAATGCATATTTATGTATAGTGTCACCTATGTTTAAACAAGAGATAGTATTTGCTACAAACATTTGCATCTAAAAACACCTCCGGATCACCATGCATGGTAAAGGTTGTTTTGGTCCGATCTAGGGGTGTCAATCCGTCGGGTTTACCGGAACCAAACCCTAGAGGGTCTGTGATAAATAATAAGATGCGATTAAGACTCGGGTCCGTATCCAAAGGTCCGATTAATACATGGACCCGGGTATAGTTTGTGAAATTTTATACCAGACCCTAACCTGCCCTGAGTTCCAATTAAGACCCACAATTTTTCAATGTAAAAATGATAAAAAAAATATGGTTTTACCTGCTATGGTCCGGGTCTGGTTCATGTAGTTCTTATCGGGTCTGGGTATGTTTTTTCTTATAGTGAACCCGATTAGACTTGGGTCCGGATCTGATACCATACCCGAAAACCAGGTTCAAGTCTGGTACCCTGAGTCCCAACAAAACCTGACCGTTGACACCCCTAGTCCGATCAGACCTCATAAATGGATTCAGCATGTTTAAAATAGTAGGAATCCACTTTTGAATCCTATTTCTAAAATGAAAAAACACAATTTTATCACTTCAGAAAGTATCGCACTCTGTAGGCCAATGACTTTTAAAGCCTTATAAAAACCTGCCTACTTGTAGTAATCAGATAATCTAATAACCAATTCCCACTAAGAGAAACATATGATCACATACTTAAAGTTAATTTCATGAAAACAATTTAAAAATTAAAAAAAAGGAAAAAGAGAGGTGTTTATACATACAAACGACTGTAGCAAATATTATTTCTTTAAACAAAGACATGTTTGGTAATCAGCATATTTATTAGATTTCATTTAGCTGACTTCATCGTAGAAAAAAAAGCATGATTTGCTGCAAATAAATATGCCCTTCTTTTATACTGTTATTGTTCTATTTTTAGTAAGAATAAACAACAAACAATGTTTTGTTTTCAGTAAAACAATTCTATAATGCCTTAGAATATTCATGCATATATAACATAACCTGATGGTCTTAAAGAAATAATAATAACAAATAATTCTGAAGGATACTGAATGAACATGCTAGAGAAAGAGCAATTGGTAGGTGGTAGCCAGTTTATCCTCCTAACCGTCCTAATGGCTTTGAAAAATTATATTTGCGTGTGTTATTCCTTAATTTGAACCAGTAGATGTAGCCATCAATGTTTATTTATTAGAAACATGATTCCTATTCAACTAATTTAGATATGCCCTTGTTTAAAAAGATACAATATTTTGAACCTTCTTTACTTGACTGACCTTTGTTTTCAGACACACACATACACACACACACACATATATATATATATATATATACTGCCCCCCTTATCTTTGGGTCACCATTAGGACCTTACAAAAACCATAATTTTAAGTGTTTTATGCTTGATCTAAACCCCTACATGTGTTTATCATTACTTATTTATTAAGAAACAAACTTTGTTTTAAATTGATTTGATGTAAAATTGTGAATATTTTATTATCAAATTTTAGTATAATATCAACCATTAATTTTTTTGGCCTCTTTAAAATACACATTGAAGCATAAAGATGCTTAATGGAATGCATGTTCTCTATTGAGGAAACAATGATAAACACATCTAGTGGTTAAGATCGAGCATAAAACACCTAAAGCTATGATTTTTGGAGGGTCCTAACAATGATGTAACTAAAAAGGGGATATGACAATCCCCTTTATATATATATATATATATATATATATATATATATATATATATATATATATATATATATATATATATATATATATATATATTAGAGCTCAGGTTGGTTGCCCCAGCCTTGTCATGGCTTGACTTACCACGAGCTCAAGCCTGAGGTAGAACTAGGTTTCAGTCAAAATGAGTAAAGTTTGAACAACACAAGCTCCGTTCATTAGGCTCAATGAGCAGCCCTAATCTGAACTTGAAAATTCAATAAGCTTATATGAAACATTAAAAGCTTTGCTGGGTTGGATTCAGGGAACTCAACCTAATTAATGAGTCATGTCTTTGATCGGACTCGGTTTTACTTTGACACAGATGCTTTTCATCACTTTAGGGTAAGTGTGGTCCCAGATTTGCGCAAATGGGCTCGAGCCAGTTTGAGTCTCGAACCGAGTTGCTGACCTGAAGACTCAGGTTCTCCATACCTTTCACAAAATTACAAAGTTTCCATTGGAGTCCCAACGTTATCCACAAGGAAAAAGCTGCCCTTCTTTTAATTTGGACAGTTTTTTTTTTCGTGATTTTAGGACAAAAATAAACATGAAAATTATGAAAAGACCCTCATTTCTATAAAATATTGTGGAAACCCTCCCATGCTTCACGTCTTACCAACAAACTAAACCCTATCTAGACGCCCTTAAATTTAGGGCTGATCAAGATAAGCTTGTAAAGAGCTCATTCAAACTAGTAAAATATGCTAGGCAAGACCAATATAAACAGCCCCAAAGAGGTTTGGTATAGTGGGATGGGACCTAGGCCGCTACTCTGGTGGTCTAGGTTCAAATCCCATGAGTGTCACCCCTAGGGCAAGCCCATGCATTGCAACTCCCTTGGGGAAGGGGTAAGCCCACAGAGTTTTACACTACTAGGACAGCGACCATAAGTACAACAAACAAAGCCACGGAGGATAGGTCTTTGATCCTGGAAGTGGTTTCTCGGTGTAAATATCAAATAAATAAATATATAAATATATAAACAGTAGGTGCTAGGCTCGCATAACTAATAAATGATTGAAGTATTTGGTTCACAAGCAAGGTCTAAAGATAAAATTTTATTGATCCCAGTTTTGAAACATTAGATCTTTTCATTATCCTATTACTTTCAGCTCTAAGATTATACTTTTTCTGTAAAAAAGCCAGCTCAAACTCAACTTGGCTTGCCACAAAAATGAGCCCAAACTCAAGCTTGGCTCGCTCAGCTCATCTACAAGCCCTATTTAAATATCATTCCTTTTAAGATTTCTTAAACACCAACTAAAATTCTTCTCATTATGAATAATGACACTCAATGTTCTTATAAGTGAATTGACATTTGACACTGTGAGATGTAAATAATACCAAGGTAGTGTTTACAAAATTTAGATTTTTAACTGTCAAGACTGGCTTGAAAGAAGCCTTTTTGGTCTTCCCACATAATCAAAGGGGAATATTTTCTGTTTCTTTTGAAATAGAAAAAGCAATCCGTCAGCCACACAAGACACTATAAATATGTTATCTTCATGAGTCCAAGGCCACCTTGCACTCTCCATTGCATTCATACTCCTACTACCTAATTTTGCTCTCTCTCTCTCTCTCTCTCTCTCTCTCTCTCTCTCTCTCTCTCTCTCTTTCTCTCTCTCTCTCTCTCTCTCTCTCTCTCTCTCTCCTGCATTGCATTTTGATATAAAGACTTCTTAAGGTACTACCTGAATTGAAGTCTTTGGGCACCCAGCCCCCTCCACACACACACACAAAAGTGACAAAGAAAATGGAAAGGGTGGTGACACTGGCAAAAGAGAATGCAGTTGTGATCTTTAGTAAGAGCTCATGTTGCATGTGTCATGCAATCAAGAGGCTCTTCTGTGAGCTTGGTGTGAACACAGTCGTGCACGAGCTCGATGAGGATCCGAGAGGGAAAGACATGGAAAAGGCACTTGCAAGGCTTATTGGCCATGGACCTGCGGTTCCAGTCGTGTTCATCGGAGGTAGGTTGGTTGGACCAACAGACAAGGTCATGGCTCACCATCTCAATGGCACTCTGGTTCCTCTGCTCAAAGATGCTGGGACACTCTGGCTATGAATCAAGTTGCATTCAAGCAAATAAGACTGCCTTGGAGACCTTAGAATAAATCTAGCTCTTATGTATTCCTATAGAGAGGTAAGGTATATAGAAACGCTCCAGAATGTGGTCTCAATGCACAGCTCTAGTTTTGTAATAATGCCTTTGGCTCGTCCTTTTTTTTTCCTTTTTGTTTTCCTTCTGTTGTAGAGGAACTAATAATGTACAACTCTTAATAAGATCATATGAATAACATACTGCTGTGGTTGATCAGTCTCATTGTTTGTTAAATTAACTAAATTTTAATGCATTAAAAAAATCAATTCGTATAATTTTCCTAGAATCAACAACATAGTCCTAGTAAATTTTGTAAGTGACAATCACATTTCGAGAACCACAGGTGCCTCTTGCTGCAAGGTTGAAGTTGGGTGTACTCTTTTGTAGTAATAGAAGACCTTGAGTGTTTTATCAATTGGAAGCTTGCCAACGTGCGGTCAGAAATTGGTGTTCTTTTCTTGGATTTATGTATATTTATATGTGTATGTGGTAAATATTTGCTACTAATGAAAGTAAGGAATTAATGAACTAAAAATCATTGGTGAAAGTTGTTTCGACTCAATCTAATCACATAGATGCCTTCAGCATAGTTTGTTTGCCAAGGATTTGGATCGTGTTTTCCTGATATAAAAATATGATCTTTTGAGTTATGAAATTTTGGCACATTGTGGGCCATTGATTTTTGGATTCTTTTAAAAACCTAATTACTTGTCATAATCACATGATTCAAAACAAGTTTTTTACTAAGCAAACCATGTTGATCACATCCATAACATTTGATCTACAAAAAATTAGAAATTTTTGAAGAAAAGTTTATATATAGAGAGAGAGTCTTTGCTAAACCCATTTGGTGCTAAACAGCATGCTAAATGAATTTTTCAGCTTCTCTGTTGCTTTTTATGCGGTTCCAGCCCTCTAAATGTGTTGGGCATGGTCGATTTACTAAGAATCTACACCTGGATCATGTGTTTTCGATTAAAAAAATGATGTTTGGAGCCCCAAAAATTTACAAGGATTTTGTATAGTTGATCTTTTGAACTTTATAAAAACTCACCCATGTGTTGGAATCAAATGCGTCAAGAGCTGATCCTTATAAAATCAAGTACATAGATCACATGTGTAGGGTCAGAATTTAAAAATAAAATAACCCAAAAAAACTATTTAGCACGAGGTTTAGCACGGACCCATTTCTCTCTTTCTCTCTCTCTACACACACACATATATATATATATATATATATATAAAAGCCCTGGTGGCACATTTGAGGTGGCCTCCTGTTCACATCGTGGTTTGATCTAGGTAAAAGCCTTAAACTGCATACAAATTTAATTGAGCATGATCACAGTCCTACCTTATGTAGTGTACCAAAGTCACATATTGGCCAGCCATATCCAGTTAAGGCAAAATCTCAAGATATTGTAGGTTTTTTTCTATAAAACTTTAGAAAATATCGCAAAAAACATCATCACGTAAAAAGTCTTGAATAAAGACGAAATAGCAAAAGAAAAAAGTAGGTTTAGTTAATTATATCTTTAAATAAAAGATAAGCTTTTAACATGTAAGTTGAATAAAAAAAAAAGAATGAAAAAATCATGTTTAAGATGCAGAAAACTCATTGCCTAACAGGTGCTATTCATGTGGTAAGGAGAAAGGAGAATCACACATTTGTTTTTTACATGTCACATCAGTGGCAGAGCTAGGAACCTAAACTAGGGTGAGCACAAACACACGGTAAGAAACCAAGTCAAAACCCTAAATCCTAATAAACATCATTTATAAATAGGCTAATTGAAAAAAAAAAACTAAAATTTTAACCAAAACCAAGCTTGCATTCATGAAATCTTGTTTAATGTTGATTGAAAAAAAAGATTGACAAAAATACCTAATTAAATAATCATGTCATATGAAAAACCAAAATAACACAAAAATACAACCGATAACCAATACCAAGCATTCATTAATGAAATCATGTTTAATGATAATTGAAAAGAGAAAAGAACACGAAAAACTCAAAAACCATAATTAAATATTAACATCATTTGAAAATATCCAAATAAACACCCTAATTCCTAAAAAAATCATAGATTTATGCTCATTGAAAAAAAATCTAATATTCCAACCAAAATAAAGTATTCATTTAATGGCTAATGCTTATTCAAAAAACAAAAAAAAAATTAAAACCTAAATTAAACATTTATGCTATTTAAAAATAAACTAAATAAAAAACCTAGACCCTAACAAACATCATGCATTATGCTGATTCAAAACTGGCTCAGGTTCTATAAGGAAAATGTTAGATGCACTCCTAGCTGCATCAACAACGGCAATTCCAATATTTGCCTTCTTTAGAGCTGGAGCAACATTCTCTCCATCTCAACTCATTCCACATTTATGCTTCCTTTCTTGCAGTTTCCTCACGATTTCATACTTGTGCCCTATCGGGTTCTTAAATCGGTATCATGTCACAAGAGTCACATTTCACAGGAACCCTAAAAGTCCTTTTTCTATTTTCAGGATAATTTTTATCACAGCCATCACAAGGAAACCATAACCCTAACAAATTAACTCAAGTTGTTGATTCTGCAACTGCGATAAGAACTGATCTATGCATAATGAGAAAAGGAAAACCCTAGAAGAATCAAAATTAGGCATCAACAACCAGAATTTTTGAAAATCAGAAGTGGAAAAAGGGGTTTCATTGAGAATGGATAGTGATAAAATAATGGACTTTCTGCATAATCGTGCCCTGAGAGAGAGAGAAGAGTTGGGGAAACAGTGTAAAAGAGGTCAGATAGTCTGGTCAGGGTGGGCAGTACTCGCCATGAACCCCCCATATCGGGTTTTTTTTTCAGGTCAGGGTGGGCACGTGCCTGCTTACCCTAGCCACTATGTGGCTCCGCCACTGATTCTGGGATGGGCGACCGCCCACCCATGCCCACCCCTGGCTCCGCCATTGTGTCACATTGTGCAGTCAGTTTGGCATAAAATCTCAAGATTATTGGAATAAAATCTCAAGCCTCCTTTACCCAGCAGAAAGCTATATCACAAAAACACATGGACACCAATCATGCTGTCCAAATTGATATCACCAACACAACCAGAGAGTACATTCAGCTTCAGTCTGGCAACAAAAGATATGAACTGGTTCACTTTAGGGGGCACGTTCACTTTAGTCACAGTTGAGGATGAACAATCACAACTAAGAAAGTAGAATGGCTGTTGGTGGTGACAAGTAGTGCTGGTAAACGAACTGCGCAGATCGTGACTCGGCTCGGTTTGGCTCATCACGAACTCGTTTATGATCGGTTTGTATAGTTGGCGAGCCTGACCATGAGCAGCTTGTATAGCTTAAACAAGTGGAGCCTGAATATAGAGTGATTGACTTAGCTTGGCTCAAGAGAGCTCGTATAAAAATTATATTTTAAGTGTAATATATAAAAAAAAGTAATGCATGAAAATTATACAAAAAGAATGATACATGAAAAATACATACATACAATATGAACTATTAAGTGAATAAGTAAAAAAAAATTGTTTTAAGTTTAATATGTAAAAAATATTTATAGTTCATGTGTAAATAACATGAATTGTTTTTTACATGAACCAACTCATATTCGGCTCGTCTCATTGTGGGACGAACCGAGCTCTCCAGCTCGGCTCAGCCAAACATTAACACGAGCTGAGCCACGAGCTCAATCTACTGGTAAATGAGCGGAGCCCGAATAAGCCCTCTTCAGTTCGTTCTGCTCGTTTACCAGAGGTCAACCTTGTGCCAAACTTTCAGAAAATTCAAGGCAGAAACAATCTCAGCTGGCGATTACTTTCTCATGTCCCACTAACCTTTGAGAAAGTGTTGTGATTGTGTTTTACAATGCCAGAATCTTGAGAAAATCCAACAATCACAGGGCAATGCCAACATGCCTTGGCTGTTCTTATTTTCTGCTACCCTTCATAAGCTTTTAGTTTTCTTCTTTCTTGAGAATGGTGGCACTGATCCAAGTTGTGAGAAAATCTCATCCGTGTGTTTATCTTCTTGATATTGTTCACACAGAGAAAAAGTAGGGGGGGGTCATTGGATTCCTATAGTGAGAAAATTCAGCAAATCTTGGGTATCTTGATGTTGGTGTTGGTGGTAGTGGAAAGGCCCGTGTTGGGTAGGTTCGTAGTGGAGAAGAATAGCCTGAGGGTGACCTCTCCCGACTACATGAAGGATGTTTATGAGTGTGCAATTGGGGATTTTGGGGTGCCCAAGTATGGAGGGACCATTGTGGGCGTCCTTGTTTACCCTAAGGCGAACCAGGTGGCCTAATAAACATTCGATCGTGTGGGCATCTCCTATAAAGCCAAGCCTGGTGGGGTGCCCATCCTTCTCCTTGCTGATAAAGGTGGTAAATGTTTGTATTTATGTGATCCTTGTGTTGTTGTTGTTGTTTTTTAATTATCTTTTGAGGGAGGGCTGAGAAATGACGCTTGCCGCTCGTGGCCCGGCTTATAAAGAGCTTGCTCGAACTCGTAAAATGAGCTCTGAAAGCTGAATTTGAAAAACAGGTGTTTGTTTCAACTCGTATTTGCTAATGAAGGTAAGGAACTAGTGAGTAGAAATCACTCTTTTCTTCAAAAAAAAAATCCAATTTTATGTAGTTCAAATGTCGCGGATGTAATCTACATGGTTTGTTTAGTAGGAAGCTTGTTTTGAATCATGTGCTCATGACAAGTAATTAGGTTTTTAAAGGGATTCAAAAATCAACAGCTCACACTGTGCTAAAATTTCATAACTCTAAAAATCATATTTTTACATCAGAACACGATCCAAGGCTTGATCCTTAGCAACCATTTTGAACACATCTGTGTGGTTAGATTGAGTCGATACAACTTGCTCCTATGATTTCTAGCTTATTTGTTCCTGAAAATAAGATGAGAGAGAATCGTTTACGGTGGTTTCGACATATTCGACGAAGGCCTAATGATGCTCCAGTTAGAAGGATGGAGAAATGGGAAAATATATTAGTTAAAAGAGGTCGGGGTAGGCCTAGGAAGACATGGATGGAGGTGATAGGAAAGGATATGAATGCTTTGAACCTCACCGAGGACATGGCATTGGATAGAAATGAATGGAGGAGAAGGATTCATGTGGAAGACCCAGAATGATTTTCTTTGTTGGTTCATATCGCCGACCCCAATTGTTTTGGGATGAAGGCGTAGTTGTTGTTTGTTGTTGTTGTTGTTCCTTGCCTTCATTAATAGCATATATATATATATATATATATATATATATATATATATATATATATATATATATATATATATATATATATGTGTGTGTGTGTGTGTGTGTGTGTGTGTGTATTGGCTACACTCTAGAGTGCGATATCTCTAGCTGAATCTCATAGGTGTGAACTTTATTTGGCCAATTTGACCCCATGAATGAGTTCAGCATGGTTCATTTACAAGTAAATGAACTTTGAATTGGGTGGTTTCATCATAAAAATATGATTTTCTTAATATTGAAATTTGAGGCTTTGTAAACTATTGAATTTTGTAACCCTTAAAAGTCCTGATTATATAGCATGATCAACTGATTTAAAACATTCTTTGACCAAGTAAACCATACATATCATATTTGTAGGGCTTGATTCACAAAAAAACTAAAAAAATGTAAAGAAACAAGTGGTTTGCTTGAGACCAATAGCACCTGAAGTTACTTTTTTGTCCTCTTTTTTCTGTGCTTGGTCTGATTGTTGATAGAATTGTATTTGTAGATTGCTTCCTTCAATTAATGGCTTGGAATGCACAGAATACAGGAGCAGCAGCTATTTTGGTGATAGCCAAATTCAATTTGTCAAAAATTTTGAGGAAGGTGCTCAGATACTTGAACAGCAGAGCTATACCCAACTCACACCTCATTACATCACTTGGTACTGCTCTCAAGTATCCATTCTTGGGAGATATTGTGCTTCTGATCCAGAACAGGGCTTAAGCAGAGGATATGATGCAAAAGATGTGGTTCAAAACATAAGACAGGCTTGTTTTTACAAAGTTGCTAATGGAAGTAAGAAGCCTTGGCAGTGGTGAGACCATGTGAAGGATTCTGCCACTAGTTGCCCAATGAAAGAGCAGAAATACACCAAGGATTGTGTGGATAAAGTCATTGAGTTCCTTGGTTGGTTTGACAAACTAATGATTCAAGGGCCAGTAATATTAAGCTTCAGTTTTAGTTGAATAGCTAGTTGACCTTGATTATGAGTGTGTTTCTACGTCTGGATTCTTAACAGGACTGGATGTCTAAGGAGATAAAGAAATGCATTGGAGATTCTCAAGCAGATGTTGTGAACACTGTTCTTAAGGTGGAGCAGGGCGCAGAGGTGAGATTGTGCACCTACAACACTTCACTGGCTATTTTTCTTTATGCTGGTGCCTCACTATGAAGCTGTCTTTGTTTCATTTCGGTTCTTTGTAGTTTAAGTATACTGTTTTCTGGTGCCTATGACTGGCTGTGCATGGGTCGAGCTCGGCTCGTCTAAAAAGCATAGAGCTTGAGCTCAGCTTGAACTTGAGTCAAGCTTCAACAGTCTTGCCCATAGTGACAAAACATTTAAAATGGCAAATCTCATCAGCCAAAATCTCGTGAGAAATAAAAAATTTCTATAAATCTTGCAATTTCTGGCAAAATATCAGCAACAATAAATAAATTTAAAATTCAAAGCAGTTTTTAATGAAAAAATAAAATATAAAAGACAATCATGTTTTGTTATGAAAAATAGCTGTTACAAATTTAAATATCATGATAAAAAACATGATATTTACATTTTTACAAAAAAAATCAAGATATTTTGAAAATCTCCCGATAAATTTCCATTGAAAACATTTTGTCAATTTCTCTTAAAAAAACGACAATGTTTGTTACACTGGTCTTGCCTATGAGAATGAATTTGTGTGTGTTTTTTGTGTTTTTCCTTTCAGATTGGGAGAGGCAATAGGGCAGATGTCCATTTTTGCCCAATCTTATCATTGACACTTCTTTGGAGGGACAGTTTGCAGAAGCATTGACAAGCAGAGAAGAAATGCAGAAATACTTGTCTGCTGTGATCAAGATTGGGCAAGAAATGATGAAGAAGTTGTTGGATCGATTTTTAGATCACGCAGTTTCACAATCAACATCATGATACAAAACATGATATAAATCAGGAAATATAACAGTATGGACATCATGATTAACAGTCGATTGAAACAAGAACAGGGAGCAAGCAGGTCGGTTTCCGCATAACACCAAAATCCAAACAAAAACAAATAGACAAACAGTTGCATAGAACACAATAAAAACAACGAAAACATGTTAATATTGTATAACAGGTTAAGGCGTACGAAAGTACTCCCCTTAGAGAAGATTCCCCCCCACATACAGTGCATATAGGGTCCGGCATCCTTCCCTCAGGATACAATAGCCTTGATGATCAGAACCGGTGCACTCTGACGGATCGTCCTTCGAAGACAATCTCTTCGAACCGATGTTGCAGATAACCCCTTCAGGGAAAACTCAGGAGAGAGAGAGCGAGAGCAACGGGGAGAGAGAAAACCGCAGAGCCTTTCTTCATAAATCTGTGTGTCTGGCTTATGAGTAACCCCAGCCCTAACCACGCTTTTATAACCCACAAACGGTTACAAAACGTGGTAGGAGCCCGTTACGGAATCCGAGGCATCGAGACTCGTTAACGGACTTCGAAGAGTCGAGATCCATTATGGAATATGAAGAGACAAGAGTCTTTAACGGACACGGACTACGAGGAGTCTGTTAAAATGTAAACTATAATATATATATATATATATATATTATTTAATATTATTATATTTTCTTTTATTATTTTCTTTTTCTATTTTTCTTTATTTTCTTTTTTAGCATCTAGTTCAATAGAAACTAGATATTTGATCCAGTCAAGTTCCTGTTGGAACTTGACTGTGCAAATAGTTGTTGGACTGTAGTCTAACAGCTATAATAAATGTTGTTGGACTGTAGTCCAACAGCTATAATAAGAGACGTTGGACTAGAGTCCAACGTCTCTTTTGGAGAGCTCAAAATGAGCTCTCTTCTCTCTTCCACTTTTTTGTATATATAGGGGTGAACCCCTTCAATGTAAATTACTATGCTTCTTAAGCATTTTGTTCATGAATAAAGTATTATTTATTTTTCAAGTGTTCTTCCTTTTATACCCTTTCAAGGGTCATGCTTGTAGTGTCTCCAATAGACACTTGTTTGTGAGTTATTCGTGCATTTGTTGAAGACCACCATTTCATTACAGAGTCGTGACCCGTTATCATTTCTCATAACCCATAAACACTGAAACTTTGGGCAAAAAGGTATTTTGGTCTTGATTGGATATGGCCCTAAAGGGCCAATTACCCGAACCCGGCTCGGCGGGCGGGCGCGTGTGTGTGGTAGTCATCCCAACCTCTTGTTCTTAGGAACAAGTGTAAGAGTTTACATGTAGGTTTTAAAGCCTACAACAAACTCAAACACCGTCAATATGGGACTATTCCACGTCATCAAGTCTAACCTTTTCCAAACAGCCCATGTTTTCATATTTGAATTCTCTCTCCTCTACTTCTTACACCTAACAGAAGCTGCCCGATCCTATGAGGGAGATAGAGTTGCTCAAGGAAAAGTTGGCATATGCAAAACTGGCACAAGAAAGGCCAACAGCTTGTCAAACATTGTCCACTCTGACAATGTGCCTCTTGAACATGAAGTTGCATCCCTCAAAGCTGTTCTAGATGACACCCAGAAGGTGAGAGCAGTCAGGCAAAGGGTTGTGTCTTCATGCAACTAGGCTGTTCACTGGTTTCTGTATTATCTTTCCTTTCATAGAGCTTTAGTGATTTTGTGAGCACATTATTTCATGTTATCCTTACACTGTAGGAGCTGCATTGGATGAGAGAGGTGTTGGCTGGTGAAAGGGCAAGAGCTTTTCAGGTCCAGGTAAACCTTTTAGCATGAATGACTTGATGAGGGGATGAGGGCTGATTGTTTTATTGGTCACTTTTTTCTTTGGAGAAATTTAAAAAAATGCACCTAAACTTCAGGCTATAATAAAAGGCCACACCTAAGTTTTCAATGTTATTAAGAACACACCTAAACATTTTCATGGTTAATTGAAACTTCCCAGAGTTTACTTCTGTCAAGGTTGCCATTATATGGATCCTATAATTACTAAAACTTAGCTGTGTTTTTGAATTTTCTTTTTAAGTTTATTGCTTTGAAGGTAAATCAGTGACCTGTATTCTAGCCAACTTGGGTTAACGATAATCCAAATTAAATTGACAGAAATGTGTTTTTAATTAATGGAACATAAAACTAGGTGTGTTTTTAACAATATAAAAAACTTAGGTGTTTTTATTATTGCCAGAACCTTAAGGTTCTGTTTGGGAACAGATGGAAACACCATTTCTATGTATTGCTAAAATATTGTTTTGCTAAAGCATGATGTTAGTAGATGGAGTTGCCAAAAACATCCTCTTGGTGAATGGTGTTGAAATGTGATATTGGGGCTGCCAACTCCAATCTCAATGCATTGCTCCCTAACAGCAGAGAACATGAGATCACTGGGGAAACCACTACACATCTTTTATTCAAGGTTTCCAAACATAGCCTAAGTGTGCTTTTGAATTTATTTATTTATTATTACACGCGGAAACCAGCTTTGTGGTTTGTCCGAGTTCAATCCTGTGTAGCTCATTCTCCCTCTTGCAGAAGGTTTCAATTTTCAGAAATTAGCATTTGTTATTTTTTATGACAAAGTTCCCCGCCAAAGCGGGTAATCTCTGGGTGGGATCAGTGACACCCAAGCCCTTACGGAGCCCACCAGTTAAAGGCACCTGCACACCCGGTGGGAGTCAAACCTGAGACAAAGGGGTCAGCACCTTCTCCCCAGGCTGGCATTTGTTATTGATTCAGTTTTGTGTTCATATCTGCAGGTTGAAGTCTTCCATCTCAAACGAATGATTCAGTCAATCGAAAACAGGGCACCTACTCCAAGGAAGCCAACATATAGCACCTCTTGACTCGGCTTGGCTCATGTAAGCTCGCTATATATATGTGTGTGTGGAGATAAGGAATGGACAGTTTGTTTTCAATGTTTTAGCACATGTTTTGCAAGTCAGACTAATAAATATAATCTCTATGGTTTATTTAGTGGAAACCATGTATTAGGTTAGAGAATCTTCTATGTTTATACATTTTTTTTGGGATAATCCAAGGGGGAAATCCCCCATCACCGACCGGCTTGCTTCCAGTTGGTAAAACCCTTGAGGTCCTCCCTGCCCACAGGAAGTACACCCAGCTTCGACCTTGCGGCAAGAGATGCCACACTGTTGGTTTTGAACTTGTGACATCCAGTCAACTTAGTGACATCCATAAGTCGTCCCTACCAGATGAACGGTGCTCTTGTGGGTCTTCTATGTTTATGCACAAGGAATATAAAAATCAATGGTGTATGAGATTGGCATATATCTGAGTCGTTTCTATCTTCTTGATAATTAAGCCAGGATATGCGAGTCATGGTATTTTGATCCAGACCCAGTCTAATTTCAATCTCAAAATCTAATGAAATCATCCAATATATAAGTTTTTTTTTTCTTTTTAATCAGCAAGCTGGGGGATAACCCATGGGATTCGAACACAAAAACTTTCAGTTATAATAGTGCAATCTAACCGTCCAGCTATCTTTTGTATTTTAGATATTTTAAAAAAGATGAGTGTTTTACCAGCATTCCAAAAACCTTATGTCAACATTCTAAAAAGTGTTAATTTTTTTTCTAAGTTTGACAAAAAAAATGAGTTCTAAACGAGTTTTATTGACTATGGCTTAGAATAATAAAAAATTATTTTCTGGCAAGGAATTCATCTATAAGTAGAGATGTCAATGGCTCTGGTTCGGGTCAGGTATCCGGATTCCGGCCAAACCCCAATTCGATTAGTTGGATTCAGTTAATGATGTAGCCTCCAATTATTAATTGGATTGAGGATTCTGCATGCAGTTTTCTATCTGAATCCCACAAACAGAATCGGAGCCAATAATCTGGGTTGGAAATGATGTAGCCTCCAATTATTAATTGGATTGAGTATTGGAAATGATCCAACGGTTTATGAGAGGGAGTAGGTACTCTCGGAGCATCGTATCAAAAAAAAAATATATATATATATAAGGAAACTGAAATATGTAAACTAATATAAACCAAGACTTTCATAGGGTTTTTGCAAATCTAACCCTGCATATGCATTTGGGTTGGTCCATTTGCTTGAAATTGATTATTGGATCATCATAATGGAATCAAAAAATGTGATTTTGTATGCTTGAATATCTACGAAAGTTTTGAGCCGTTGAATTTCAAGACTTAAAAGTTACCTTACCCGCGTCGAGTTCAGATCAACCCGTATATTATTATTCGGGTTGGTACTTTCCATGTTGATACCCGAAATTTTGAGTTTGAGTCTGATTGAATACCTGATACAAACAAAACATGTTGACAGCCCTATCTCAAAGCATTGGGCCAAATGATCGTGATCCAGTCATACCTCCTTATCCTCTCTCTCCACCCCACACCTAGGGATGCACAATGAGCCGAGCTAGCTTGGGCTTGACTCGTTTAAGCTTGGCTCAAACTTGTTTGAAAAAATAAATGAGCCAAGCTTGAACAAGGGTTCAGGCTCGGTACATGTAAATGAGCTGAGCTTAAACATGCAGTCCAAATCGAATAGGCTCAATAAGCCTGATTAAGCTCGACTCACATAATTATATAAAGAAATTAGATTGTATATATGTATATTATTTTTTCTTTTACATAGTCATAAAAGACGCCTTATCTTAATGGGTAAGTTGCCGGATTTCTTTAGAAGTGGCCTGGTTTAAACCCCACCACTAACCTTGCTTTCATAAAAGCTTTTTGACACACATTCTTGACCTGAGCCGAGCCGATCTTGACTCAAGCCGAATTCAAAAAAAGTTGAAAGTATATTTATAAAGGTGATCAGCTCGAGCCCAATTCAAAAAAAAACTCAAAACATTTTTATAAAGGTGTTCAGCTCGAGCCAAGTTCGGCTTGACTCCAGCCGATCCTGAGCATAAGTTGAACAACCAAATCTTTTTTGTGAGCTGAGCCGATCCAGTCCAAGCTCGGCTCGTGTGCATCCCTACCCACACACACACACCCAACAACAATAACAACACGTTTTTTCTTCAAAAAAAAACAATTAACGCTTCTGACGTGGCATCTAGTCATTGGATCGAGTAACGTGGCATCCAGTTTGCACGTGAACGTGTAAAATGATGTGCATACTGACAACAAACTTCTAAACACGTGCACAAAGTTAGCATTGACGCGGGTCCCACAAGGCATAAGGACAACACTTGTGGTCCAACCGAATAATTAGGCACGTTCATACGGTTTTCCGCAATGTGGGTCCCACAATGATTAAGGACCGTGCACCGAGTAGTAGGGACCAGGTTTGGTTGGAGTTCCAATTCGGGTCGGATACTGTTTTCGGGTATGGATCGTTGAAGTAAGTTGCGAGAGGATACACGGATCATATCTGAACACACATGTTTGGATCGTTGTTGGATTTGAATCCTATTTGGTCAGCGTTTTACGTCAGATTTTTATGATGAATTCAGATCTGGTCCTGTTCGTGTGCACACTGAACATGTAAAGGATTTAATTTCAGCCTTCTTTTGGGTCTTTTTATTTGTTTTTTAATCGAATTTAGTATCACTATATACATTTTGGATATGGATTCAATCTTACGCCATCAAATTTTATTTAGATTTGAACACAAATTCGGATCGACCGCCCACAAGTTAGATTCGGATCAAGTAGGATCCGGCCTGATCCGATCAGGTCTCAGCCAACAATATCACACGCATGGCACAATCCCCTTTCTTGAATTGGATCCATATCGATTTTTTAGAGAATTCCTGTTAAGGGTTCAAGCTTTGGCTTTACTCCTACATTTTGAATTTCCTAATTTCAATCATGGTTTTTTTTTATGACAAGGAACCCTCTCCGAAGGGCAAAAAAACCCCAGGTGGGACCCCACGACCACCCTGCCTTACTTAGCATACCTCTGAAAGCTACGGACACACTGGTGCGCCAGTGGGGTTTGATCTGGTGCCTTCATCTCAAGGCCTTCACAACCACCCCACTGGCCACGCGGGTGACCCCTGCGGCGGTGATATTAGTCACGGTTTTAGTGAGAAATGTCAAACAAAGACCTATTACCATTGATCATTAACTTAGGTTAAATCTTAATTAAATTGAGGCAAATGACAATGATACAATTAAATGACTAAAATACCTACTCTTCTCTTTTCATGAAGGTAAAATAATTGATTTTCTACTTAAAAAGGGTTAATATAGAAAAAAAGGAAAAACGTTTTCTAAGATGTTTGAAGTTAACCTGAGCCCCAAGGTAGAGTTGTAAACCAATCATATTTGGGTTGGATCCAAGAATGGGGTCAGCTGAAACTGAATTTGGATTTGGCTAGCTTAAAATTATATTTGGGTTTGGATTTTACTCATTTAGACTCATATTCATATTTTTCAATGCTTCTCTTATGCATTCATGCTCAATAAGAATGAATACTTTTATGTTTATATTTTTGTATTTAGTTATTTAGTGTTTTATATGCCCTTAGTGCTTTTTGTTGTTGCTTTTTGTTGGTTATTGTGTTGTCTCATAGTGGACTTGTATTTGTGATTGTGATCTTTTAAGCTCTTAGTGGCATTAATCTTTAATTGCATTGTTTTGCATTTTTTATTATTTTATTGTAAGGGTTAAAACTTAAATAAAAGGTTGAGTTGGGTTTCCTGACTAAAAAACCTAACATAAACTTATTAAGATGTTCTTTTAGGTGATTGGACAACCTTTTTGAAAAGTCTACATACACTAAAACTTAACTGAATTTGATGTTAAAATAGTCAATTCGATATACCTTAAAATATAGATCATCGTGATAATTTTTTTATTTAATCGTACATGCTCGTATCAATTAAAAAAAATAGTTGATGCTGAAAAATACTGATTTTCAGCTTGCAATTAGGCATTAACTTCGACTAACGATAGAATGCTCAAATCACCACCAATTCATGTGTATAAATAGCTGATCTCGATGCCCTCAAAATGAGGAATGTCAAGGTCAACTCTTATTTAATCGATGGGCTATCGATCGACCGAAATGTTTGCCGAAACAACAATAATGATATTCGGGGCGTCTCACTTGAGCTCTCACTCTCTCTAAACCTCCTCCCTAGAAGTTACTAAAACTAAACTAAAAAGTCAAACTAAACCTAATTAGAGTTTTCAATTAATTTTTTTAAATTTAAATATTAATTTTTGGATTTTATCTAAAAGATCTATGATCCAATGCATATTACTAACCCATACTTAATTAATTAAACAATATTCATTAATCAATTATTAGAGAATTTGGGTGCAAGGGATAGGCCCACGAAGTTTTATGTTGCCATGACAACGAACATAGGTTTTTGTTATCGGGGGTGGTTTCTCTATGTAAATATAAAATAATGGATATAAATGCTTGGGCCGTTTTGCAATCAAAATACTTGGTTCGGTCCACTTTGTCTAAATGTTGGATAAAATTGGCAGCATGAATTCGACCCACATACTATTCAAGTTGGGTTTGGGTTGGCATGTTTGTAGCCAGATCCAAAAATTCAAATTCGGGTTGGGTCCTGCCACATACTCCTCAACGTAGATCCCACACATCCACAGGGTTTTGGATCAAATGATATTGTAAATCAACATTGATGGTGATTTTCTATCATCTTGCATTGGATGCCAAATCCCACAAAATTCTTTTCAATTGATAATTCAGAATCGGACCCTTGGTCCTAAAAGGATGGGATGTGGATATTAAAACTCACCATCAATGTTGATTGACATGAATATTTTCAAAGTATGTGATATTTGTGACATGGAACAGATAAACTCGAAATCTATTAATTTTATATGTGAATTCAATGATCTTTTGCTGTCATCTAGGGATGTTAATAGACCGGATTCTATCTGATATTCGATGGAATCCGAATCCATTTAGTTGATTTTACTAGGCCAAAACCAAATCTGATTATAACCAAATTCAGATATATTTTTGACTTTTTACTACCAAATTTGATGGATATTCAAATTTGACAAATATTGAATCTGATTAAATTTTAATTAGTAGGCTTCATAAAGTTGCCTTTAACTAGTGGGCTTCATAAGGGCTTGGGTGTTGATGACCTCATTAATGACAAAAGGTGTGATTTCTTTTTATTCCAAATTCGAATCTATTTAGCGAATACCTGATTAATTAGATATGGTATTGACCACATTGGATCAAAATCCGAATGATTTTTTAAGGCTTTTTCCTTTTTAATAGCGGAAGTTTTAAATGGCAGGCTTGATTTTTGCGTACAATGCTGTACCACCACACCGTCTGATGCATAGAAAACGAAATTTCATTTTGAGGCTAATCTTTTGCAAATAATTTCAAATATAGCCACACGTTTCTGAAATTTCAAATATGAGCTAAACTTTTCTGAAAACTGTCGAATGTGGAACACCCGACATATTAGAAAATGTGAGTTATTTTTGGTTTGTTGTGTTGTTCCTTGAAAACTGAAAAAATACTTATCATTATAAAAAAAAAGAAAAGGTAAAATAGTGTAAACTTTTAATGATAAAGTTTAGTGTTGTGATTTGACTTATGACTTAGCTTAGTTAATGCAGGCCTTTGTTTAACAGTTAAAAAAAAAAGTTACCAATATTTGAAATTTCAGAAACATATGGCTCATATTTAAAATTAGTAGCAAAAATATTGGCCCTTAGCGCTTTTGCTTGTCACAGAAGAAGCTGACGCGATCCCTTCCTCCACAGAAAATGAATCAGACCATCCCCCTCAGGAGAAATAAATCTGTAAAAAGGGAGGTCCAGTGTGTAAAATGAGGGCTGCTTTCCATGAGAAAAAAAGTTTTCATGGAGAAAAAGTCACTGGCGTTTATGCATTTTAGCGAGAAAAAACCTCTTTTTTGCGACATAGAAAGGCCTTAAATGAAAATTTCCAAAAAAAAAAGTAAAAAAAAAATTGCACCATGAAAGGGCATTTCAGCCATTTAATGATCACAGCAGACGAATTACTACCGACTCCTTTTTTTTATCTCATCCTGCCATCTAGGGCGATTTTTACTGAGGCACGTAGAGAGAGAAAGCTAGAGAGAGAGAGAGAGAGAAAGGGAGAGAGAGAAGCGTCGATCTTCTATTAGGTTGTGTGACGCACCTCCTCTCTTCTATTTTGGGTTCCTTAGGTATCAATCTTCATATAATACTAAAGAGGAAGAGAAATTTCGTTTCCGTCTTATAGATAGAGCAGGGATCTCACAGAAACGATTTTAGGGGGTCGTTAGATTTATGTGAGAAAATGAGGCAATTTTCAGGTATCTTGATGTGGGTGTTGGTGGTGGTGATGGGAAACCCCGTGTTTGGTAGGTTCGTGGTGGAGAAGAACAGCCTGAGGGTGACCTCTCCCGACTACCTGAAGGACGTCTACGAGTGCGCGATTGGGAATTTTGGGGTGCCCCAGTATGGAGGCACCATGGTGGGGGTCGTTGTTTACCCTCACTCCAACCAGAAGGCGTGTAAAAGCTTCGACGATGCGGGAATCTCCTTCAAAACGAAGCCTGGTGGGATGCCCACTTTTGTGCTGGTCGATAGAGGAGGTAAAGTGTTTGTGTTTGTGATGGATTTTTGTTGGTTGGTATCCTTTTTTTTAATCTCTTTTGGAGTCTTGAGTGCATATCTTGAACTTGGTGGGGAAGTTATGTATTGGGGTTTGTTTGGTTTTCTTTATCTGTTTGTTGGGTTGGGTTGGGTTGGGTTGGGTCTTTTGAGTTGGTGGGTGGCTTCCGTTTGAATGGCGATTGATTGGTGGTGTTTTCACCATAAGTGAATTTCTTCTTATGTATATGTTGGTTTCTTACTCAAGTTTCTGTCTCTCATTTTTATTTTTGGGCTCGATGATTTTGCGTTTTAATATTCGTGAGATGATTCGAGCTTAATTTTTGGTTAGTTTTGAAATGTCTCATGTGATCGAGACTTAGTTTAATCGGGAAGATTAATTTAAATTAAGAAAAATGGTCAAAGTCTGCGAAGTGAGGAAGTTTTTTTTTTTAAAGAAGTCAAAGTGAGGAGAAATCATATGATTCTGGGGACAGAATGGTTTTCTTGCTTTCGCTTATGGCTTCAATGTTTGGTGATGTTCTGAGCCTTTTTACAGCGAAAAATGCCTGGTGAAGAGAAAAGAACCGTCAGAGAGGAAAGGAGAGAGAATGGGAAAAAATAGGAATTCAGTCATTTGATGTCTGAGACGCGAAACCCTCAAGAGGAATTGTGAAAGAAGCATTTTTCGATAATCTGGTTCTATCGCATTTATTCAGAGTGCAGCTGAGTTTTCAGTGTCACATAGTGGACCTATGCAGGAATCTGATGTAGGAAAAGCCATGTTTATCAACGATGCCTTTTGTTTTTGAGGAATTTATGAAAAACTAACTGTAACTATCACATTTTTCCGATTGCAGCTGAGTTTTCAGTGTCACTTAGTCGACCTGTGCAGCAATCTGATGGCAGAAAAACCATGCCTATCCACGACGTTTTTTGTTTGTGAGGAATTTATGAAAAACTAACTGTATGCAATTCGCTATGGAATTTTCATTGGTTGTACCTGCGGTTATGTCATCTCTAACATAATTGATTCTTCTTGGCCGGCTTTCTGGTTGTTCTGCTTGAGTTCCCATAAACCTGGTATTGGGCTTGGTCTAAGTTGTTAAGTTGTTTAAGTGAGTCCTGGGACATTTGGTTTTTTCCGTTCATGTTTCAATTTAAATGTCTGTTATCTGAAAATCACCTCCTGTGTCATCACAAATAAGAACATACCAATTATCTCTGCTTGCTTTCTCATGATTCATTTTTTTTATCTGTTCGTAACAGGACACTTTGTATGTCATTTAGGGTATGTTTGGTTCAATCACATGAGATTCACTTCCTAATACACTTTAGAAAGTGAATCTCATTTGAACAGTATCTAAAAAGCAACCAAACATAAAAAAAAAATATTTTACACCGAACCCCAAAAGCAAACTCATAAAAAGTGAGTTGGTACAAAACCTCAAAAGTGAGATTTAGAAAGTGAATCTCATTTGTTTGAGATTCACTTTCTCATGAGGTCTCCTGAGATTTGAAATCTCATGAGTTTTTTAAAGTGAATATTTTTCTAACAGTATTTTCACTTTTCAAAAACACAACCAAACTTACCCTTATTGCTTTCTCAAGCTTCATTTCCTTTATTCATTCATGATAGTTAGGGTGGTAACCAAGCTGAGCCAAGCCAGGTTTTCAGATTGTTAAGATTTTGATTGACAAGAAACATTGGTTCGAGCACAAGTCTCTTTTTCATCCTGGCCTACCAACGTAAGCTTGGTTTGGTTTTGTTCATGAGCTTTATATCAAATGAGGGCTCAATTTTGTGCTCAAGTTTTTCCATTGGTTTTATAAGACAAAAATTTTAATGGCTTTTGCATCATCCATTTTAAGATACATAAGTGTTAACATATATTTGAATGAATAAGACCTCCAAAGCACAATAGCATTATGGGCAAAACAAATTACGAAAGTTATGTCTTATTGATGACTGGATAGAGCTAGGGCTGTCACTGTGTTGGATGTACGCCCGGTATCCAACCTGAACCAAACCTGAATTTCTGGGTATGTGCATAAAATTACTGGCTTGAATATTATTCAGGTCAACTAAAACCCAACCAAAATGATATTCAGGTTGGGTTTGAGCTATATTTTTTTGTTGATATCTTGCCCCACCTGTCCTTGCCTACAGAAATGCATATTTTGAATATTGTAGTTTTAAAGGTAGGGTTTGGGCTCCCTTTTTCTCGACCTGACATAACCTGAACCTGTTTTCTGACTCATCTACATGTTATCTGCAGAGACTAGGGTGCACTCTGGTGGGTTGGATATCCAATCCATTGACAACCTAGATAAAGCCAAGGGCCTGGTTTTATAGCCTAAACAAGTTAACAAGCAAAATTATGCAACAAAGTGCAATAACCAAAAACAGAGGAAAAAAACTTTAGCATGTTAGGTTTTTTGCATATTTTGAAAAAGTAGAATGCCGCCATCAGGTTGAACCATGGCAAACTTGGTATGGCTGGAGCTTCGTTTCATTAGTTATCAAAATCAAAATTAAGTCTTAAGGTTGGATTGATAGATTAACAAATTGAATTCAAATGAACTTTAAAAATAGATCAAGTTTGGGCCAAGTTTAAGTAGTTTGATGTGATAACCAGACCTACAGCTCTTTCTCTCTCTCTGATTCATAGTTTGATTTTTTTTTATTAATAACCATCTTATACATTTTTTTTTACATTGTTTGAGACCAATAGCACATGATGTTATTCTTTTTTCTTTGGTGTTTGGTCTGATTGTTGAAACAAATTGTATTTGCAGATTGCTATTTTACGTTAAAGGCTTGGAATGCACAGAAGGCAGGAGCAGCTGCTATCTTGGTTGCTGATGACAAGGATGAGCCTTTGATAACTATGGATACCCCTGAAGAAGAAAATGCAAGTGCGAGTTACTTAGAGAACATAACCATTCCCTCTGCTCTCATCAGCAAAAAATTTGGTGACAGTCTTAAAAAGGCTGTGGGAAATGGTGAAATGATCAATATTAATCTGGACTGGAGGGAATCACTTCCTCATCCTGATGAGCGTGTCGAGTACGAGTTTTGGACAAACAGCAATGATGAGTGCGGAGCAAAATGTGACAGCCAAATTGAGTTTGTCAAAAATTTTAAGGGAGCTGCTCAGATACTTGAGCAAAAGGGCTATACCCAATTCACACCTCATTATATCACTTGGTATTGCCCTGAAGCATTCATTCTAAGCAAACAGTGCAAATCTCAATGCATCAACCATGGGAGATATTGTGCTCCCGATCCAGAACAGGATTTCAGTAAAGGTTATGACGGAAAAGATGTTGTGGTGCAAAACTTAAGACAGGCATGTTTTTTCAAAGTTGCTAATGAAAGTAAGAAGCCTTGGCTGTGGTGGGACTATGTGACAGATTTTGCTATTAGATGCCCAATGAAAGAGCATAAATATACCAAAGAATGTGCTGATCAGGTCATTAAGTCCCTTGGTAGGTTGACAAACTAACCATTCAAGACTACTAATATTAAGTTTGAATTTTGGTTAGATCTCTGCTTGATCTTTGTCATGAGTGTGATTATATGTTGGGGTTGTTCTTAACAGGACTTGATGTCAAGGAGATAGATAAATGCATTGGAGATACTGAAGCAGATGTTGTGAATCCTGTTCTCAAGGCGGAGCAGGATGCACAGGTGAGACTGTACACCTTTTATCGTTTCCTTGACCATTTTCCTTATGCTGCTGAAGCTTTGACTTTGTTTCATTTTGGTTCCTTGTTGTTTGCATGTACTCTCAATGGTGTCCATGACTACGAATTTGTGCGTTTGTTTTGTGTTTTTCCTTTATTTTCTTTCAGATTGGGAAAGGCGATAGGGGAGATGTGACTATTTTGCCCACTCTTATAATTAACAACAGGCAATATAGAGGTGTTCAGCTGGATACCATCTTTCTCAATCACTTATGATTTTCACTTATTTAATGTTTATTTTTGTTTCATCAGAAAAGTGTGAAGCTATTCTTTTGTTAAGATCTGTTGAGGTGTTCGTATTCCTAAATTTTAAATTGAAGTTTTTTCTTTTGGGTTATTCCTTTTTTCAGGAAAATTGGACAAATCTGCTATACTAAAAGCTATATGTGCTGGTTTCCAGGAGACTACAGAACCAGCTGTTTGTTTGAGTGATGGTATATTCTCTTAGTATTTTTTTATCTACTGCTATTTTGCTAATGCTTTTTCTTTTTGTTGATGGCTGATTCTTGTACTTCTTAATGAATAGTGACAACTTTTACTGGCCCTTTGTCTCTTCCCTTTTCAGAAATAGAAACAAATGAATGCTTGGATAAAAATGGTGGTTGCTGGGAGGATAAGACTGCAAATGTTACTGCTTGCAAGGTATGGACATGGTAGTAGTAAACAATCATTCAGCATATTTCTTGCAAAATACATCCCAATCATGCTGATTTTGTTTTGGTGTTCGTACTTTGTTTCCTTGAAGGACACTTTCCGGGGAAGGGTGTGTGAGTGCCCAGTTGTGAATGGTGTGAAGTTTGTAGGGGATGGTTATACTCATTGTGAAGGTAATGTTTCTTGTGGTTCAGAGGTTTTGCCGAATAATTTAAAAGGAGTTCAGAATAGCTTCTTCTCATAGATCTGCTAAGATAGATATTTATAACATATTAACGTATTTGTTTTCTCATTTGTATCTAGAAAACATAGCTGTGTTTGAGTCATCCTCCCTTGGGAGGAAATGCATAGACATGTGCATGCAGTGTGTGCCATGCACGTGGGCGTGTGATTCCGGTCTCTTGCACGTCTTTTGATTTTGCAGTGATTTTTTACAGTTTCTGGGGCTGGACGTTGTGCAATTAACAATGGTGGTTGTTGGAAGAAAACTCAAGACGGCATTACATACTCAGCTTGTCAAGTAAGTGGCTTGTCATGCTCTGGTTCCTTCTCAAGAGGGGCATTCTTAAATTGCCATCATGTTCTATCATGCAGGAAAGCCAACCTAAGGGCTGTAAATGTCCCCCTGGATTCAAGGGTGATGGTGTGAACTCTTGTGAAGGTATTTGATCACCTTATTTAGTAGTATTTTGTTTTACTCTTATTGTTCTTATTAATACTTATGGTGCTGTCTGTTCCTGTGGATATGTTTTCCAGATGTGGATGAGTGCAAAGAGAAGCTTGCCTGCCAATGCTCAGAGTGCAAATGCAAGAATACATGGGGAAGTTATGAATGTAGCTGCAGTGGTGATCTTTTGTACATGAAAGAGCATGATACTTGTATCAGTAAGCCAATTTTAGTGAGCTATTTCCCTTCATTTGCACTTAAAAATGAATCCTGATTGCTGACTGTATTTTTGTGGGTAAAAAGCACCATGATAATTTGTCACACTTGATACCTGTGGGAACACGATATATTCAATTTTTGCCTTTTCAATTTATTGGAATTTTAATGCAAGTTCATTGTGTCTTTTTGGTACTTTCCTTCACTTTTGACAATTTTTTTATTTCTTTTCTATTTCAAGTTCACTGAACTTTTGCTGAGAAATATTTTTTAGCTTATATTATTCGAAGATGCTCCTTGCTAAACTATCATGCGAAGATTACCTTTTCAGTGTTTAATTCTGTAATCCCACTGGAAACAATAAAAGATGGAATAATAATTACAAAAGCGAGTTTCCTCCATTTTCTTTTTTCCTCAAAATTTTGCTACGGGATATTGCTTAGTGGAAATCGGAAACCTTAGAATGTCCCTTCTGATGATTGCAGGGGAACCAAATTGGCTTACTTATTTGCTCATTTTCCACATTGATTCATGTGTTCTTAGACATAGTACTTGGTTCAACCATTTTTATAGTTTGAGTGCCAAAAAAAAAGGGGGGGGGCAGATAATGCAAGTCTTTCATTTGTTTTTAGGGTAGTGTTTTGTGTGCTCTAGATCTCTTGCATTTCCAAGTATCATCCTAGCAATTTGAGTAAACAAAATGAGTATCTTTTAATTCTAGATTATGGCATGTGTTGGTTATCTCAAGGTGCATGTTTCTAAATCTTAATGTTGTTTCCCTAAGTAGGGAATTTTTGCTGTTCCTTTCTTCAAGTTTTTGTTGAAAGTATTCTAATACTTTGGAGTATGATCCAGGCAAGAAACCTACGTCAAAGGTTGGTTGGAGCTTTATGTGGATCATTTTTCTTGGTTTTGCTGCAGCTGCTGTCGGTGCATATGCTATCTACAAGTATAGGATCCGGGTAAGTGTTTCACTTGGTTAAATATGTTATTTCTTTGTTGTGAGCTGTGGATATTGCATCTATATTTCTTGTGACAGATCATGATTCAAACAAGTTTTATTTTTTCACAAGCTAACCATACAAATTAAAAACTTAAAATAGAAACCAGCAATACAAGGTACACCAGGTATGGAACATGATCCGCAGAACCTAAACAAAGGACACATAGGAGCATCTCTATGATTGATTTCCAATGCACAATTTTGAAATTTCGCCTAAATGGTCGTTTGAAAAGTTGAATCTGAACTCTTTATGTACATAGGAAGATAGTGTCTTGTTGATCTTCACCAACTATGCATCTGTTCCCCCATAAACTGTCCTCCATTTAGATATTTCCAAACATTTTCAGGGTCAATCAAATCAACTAGCTCACATTTACTTTGAGCTGAGGGTGATTCACACACCATTTAGCTCTAGCAAGCTTCCACCAGGTTGCCGCTCTTCAATAATTAGAGCTTTATTGAGATATTCAATCTCTTGACGGAAGCTATTATGTAAAGTGACTTCGTTCCACCTAAGAAAATGTCATTATTGAATGTGAGCTGCTACTCTGAAGGAATTTCCGTACGATTTGATCTATGGAATAAATGCATTAAAAATATTGAAGATGGACATGTGGTGAATAGGTAGCTTAGTTTTTTGGTAGTCGAATATTTAAGATGGTTAGTGTCCTTTTGATAAGATTGCATCTACCATTCTGTGAAAGATGCATACATATGAAGAGCATTTCTTAAGTATTTTTCCAATATTTGGCTGTCATAAATCCTTCTAAAGTGGGAGCAGATAGTGTTAAGGAGAGGCTCCATTCTGGAATCAAACATCGACAAGATAGCCCACTTGCTTTCTTTCCTTGCCATGACTAAAAGCGTTCAAGCTGCATGTTGAATGGTTTATTTTGTAATAAAAAATATCTTCAACAATTCGAATGATTAGCCACATTCTCCATATTTATAAAGTATTGCATCTCCCAATATAAAAACTTTACGGGCCAGGAGTAAGTAGTTAATAGCGGGATCTCTAGAAGGTCAAAGACATTTACAACACGTTGTAACTGCTGACTGGTTCAAGGGGAGGAGTGATTCCTCTTTTATACCTCAAGTTATGAAGAGGCATAGCATGGACAATGAGGAGTTCCATGCACATCCATATATCCACCCCGAGCCTAAGCCCTTTTTAGTGACAGAAGCAAGCCTTTATCAACCTTAACAACCTTTTCAAAATTTACCTTTGAGTTGAAAAATGTCCAAGTTGTCGTTTGCAATCATGTGTTACTTTGTCTGCCACTTTCATACTATCTAGAAAAAGCCTTTATCAACCTTAACAAAGACCTTTTCAAAATTTACCTTTAAGTTGAAAAATGTCCAAGTTGTCGTTTGCAATCATGTGTTACTTTGTCTGCCACTTTCATACTGTCTAGAAAATGCTTACTTTTCAAAAATGGTCCTTGGTTTGGATTAGTTATTTTTTACAAGAGTTTCTTCACGTGTGAATGTGTGTGCGTGTGTGTAATTAGTCCTCGTTTTTTCCCCTTTGTACTATTGAGATATTTGCCCCCCATATAGATCGCATAAAGCCTGATGAAGTTATTTATTTTTTATCAGATACATGGAATTTTTTTTTGTGAAATTAAAAGATCCTATTTCCACATGATCTGGAAATTCAAAAAGATGAAAGTGGATCATGCTTTTGTAGCCTTTAGTACTGGGAAGAGATCCAAGAGGCTCGACAGCAAAGGCTGCTGCATCTTTGTTAGAAAGCTGTTTCAGAAGAATTCATTTCTAGGACTAGGAGTGTCTCACTGATCTTTAACATTGGAAACCGTGCTTAGAAACAAAATAGGCACACAGGTCCATATCTCATGGATGGTGTTGTTTGTCTGTTTATTGATGTGGCAAATAAGTACCTTTATTTTGTCTTATATCCATGTAAACCACACATTAGGTATGGGATTTTGGAATAGATCCGTCATGAAGTCATTTGTGTGGCAGTTGGATACGTTATCAAGTAACATGCCTACTTTCTTCAATGAGTCATTTGTGTGCTTATGTTGGTGATGTACTATAATTCGCCCTCCTATTCTTATGCTCGCTTCAACCCGAGAAAATAATTAATTTTTCTAACTTCTGTGTTTGACAATTCAATATCATTAGAATACAAGAGATGCCTATTCAACAATGCCATAAGTTTTAGTATTTAAGGTCTATATTATAATAGAATAGGGGATTTGAAGAAGATATCACTAATAAGATCAATGTTGGCTGGGTTAAGTGAAGACAGGCTAGTGGTGTGCTATGTGATGAAAGAGTACCTCTACGACTGAAGGGACGTTTTTACAAGGCTACTATAAGACTAGCGCTATTATATGAAGTTGAATGTTAGGTGACTAAAAAAGGACGACATAGCACATGTTGCAGAGATGGATGTTCGGGGTTACAAGAAAGTATAAAATTAGGAATTAATCTATTAGAATGTGCCTAGGAGTTGAACAAATAAAGGATAAAATAAGTGAATGCTGTTTAATATGGTTTGGACATGTAATACGAAGACCTCTCATGACGTCTATGAGAAAGATTGACATGATACAAGTAGGAGTTAGGAAAAGAGGAAGACCAATGAAGATTTGGGAGGAGGTAGTTAGAAGTGACATGCAATATTACAAAGTGACGGGAGTTTTAGCTCTAGATAGACAGGAATGAAACAAGACTCATAAATTCAACCCATGTAGTTTGGTATAAGGCTTGATAATGATGATGATGTGTTTGAAAATTCAACCAAAAGAGAATGATAAAGGGAAATTTGATATTACTAGATATTTCTGTGCTGAAAATTCTTGTTTGTTTGCTCGTGCCAAAATAGAAAAAGATCTTTATTCATAATCCCAAGAGAGAAGCAAAAATGCAAGGTAAAATATTAAAAGATTTATAAGTTGGAAATTTCAACAAAGGTTCAGCAAATTTGGGAACTTTTTGAAAACTTTGTAGTAAGAGTTGGAAAAGAAACAAACTTATTTTCGGCATCATGTACAAAAATAACATCCTTTTTTCTCTGAGGTTCAAGCATAACCAAGTAGGCTTGATGCTAAATATTTGTTAAGCCCAGAAAATCAAGTTGGTGAGATGGGTCTGTTATCTGGCATGTGCTGGCTTTATTATTCTTTGAAAGGTTTGACACATGCGTAGAATTTACATCATGATATGAAGCTTGCACAGTTGCACTGCATCATGAAAACTCAGATGCAGCGGTGGGCCCAAGCTGGCTGTTGTATTTTGATGTCTGGGTACTGTTTGGAGTTTTAGCATGGGCGCGGAATCTTTGGCATTCTAATACTTTGCTAGAACAGCCGTACCTGAGTTTTTTCACCTGTGCTGTTTAAAGTCACACTGAAGTTGGGCCAGGTTGGTCATTCGGCGTGCTTCTATTGACATTGAATCAGGCACAATGAGAGGTCATCCTCATAGGCAATTAAGAACCGCCACCGCTTAAAATGCACTCTTAACTGGAACTCTATCATGCAGTAATGGAACCTTGGAATATTGCGTGGTTATGTGCTGCAGGAGTGTTATAAATTGCATTCTTGATTCATGCATGCCGTAAGCTTCATCACTGATCACATTCATTCATCACAACTTAATGATTGTTTTTTCATGTCGGATTTTGCAGAGTTACATGGACTCGGAGATCCGCGCAATCATGGCACAGTACATGCCGTTGGACAATCAAGCAGAGGCCACTCCAAATCATATGCACACGGACATCTGAGTTTTGAGTGATGAGTTTGGTATCCTTGTGCTATAACTACAACTGAGAAAACCCATATTTTTGTGGGGGGGCATTTCTCAGACTGGCGTTTTTGCTGCTGCTGTTCAACGTATCTGAGCCTTTTTGCTTATTTATGGTCTTGTATATCCCATGCAGATGTTTGTCTTGAAACTCTGGTCTTCACGCTTAATTATCAAGATGAATTATTATTTATTGCATAATATCTCTTTTTCTTTTTTTCTCCCTTGCCGATGCTCTTATATATATAGGAAAAGGGCATCGTCCAACCAAAGGTATAAAATCTACAACTGATGATAGATGGTGTTCCTTCTCTAACAATTGAGTTTTTCATCAACCGGAATTTACATATTAGATTTTTATGATTCATTTAGTGAGCGACATGTTTTGGATTATGAATTTTCGATGTTTAGATGTGTTTTTGAAAGCCCTAAAAATACTAAATAAATTATAAAGAATAAATATATGAGGTCCGATTGATGCGATGCTCAAGTATTGGAGAAGAGTTGGTTGTAGATTTGGGACTTTTGGTTGGACGGTTTTCCTTATATACATATATATCTATATCTCTCTCTCTCTCTCTCTCTCTATATATATATATATATATATATATATATATATATATATATATATATATATATAGGGTAAATATTTGGTACTATTAAGCAGAAATCACTTTCAAAAAATTTCAGTTTTTCTTAGATCAAAAGTTACAGATGTGATGGTTTGTTTAGTAGGAAGCTTGTTTTGAATCACGTCACGTGATTGTGACAAGTTTTTAAAGGGATTCAAAATCAATGGTGCACAATGTTTCAAAACTTGATAACTCAGAAAACCATGTTTTTATATGGAAAAACATGGTTCAAGGCTTGATCCTTAGCAAACAAATCACGTTGAACACGTCTATGTGGTTAGATTGAGTTACAGCTAGCACCTATTATTTCTAGGGGTGTCAACAGGATGGGTTTGGATCCAGGTCTAATCGGGTTTGCTATAAGAGAAACATACCTGAACCCGATAAAAACTACATGAACCAGACCCGGTAAAATAATATTTTTTATCATTTTTATATTAAAAAATTGTCTTAATCGGAACTCAGGTCAGGCCCGAATCTGGTATAAATTTTCATAAACCATACCCGGGTCTTCCTATTTGTCACCATACCCGGATCCTATAAGGTTTGGTCCGGGTTGGGTCTGGGTAAACCCGACAGTTGACACCCCCAAATGATTTCTAGTTCAATAGTTCCTTACTTTCATTAGTACCAAATATTTCTTCAATGCGTGTTTCAATTATAGAGGCTCAGGTCTTGTCTGATATAAGGCCAAAGCATGCTCGGACTAGGCACATATAGGGGCTAACTCAAGCTCCTTAATGAGCTCAGCATGCTGAGAGGTTCACTCCCTTGTTCTTAAATAAGTTGAACCTGAGCTGAGATCAACTTGAATTTAATCAACTCGATTTGGCTCTAACATTGTCAGAATTGGTTTCCAAAAAAAAATAACCTGAATCTTTTGGGAATCAATTTGAAGTGAATCGTTTTGAATTGGTCTATTCAAATAAATGATATTTTAAGTTTAAAAAATTAGAAAGGAAAAACTCATATATATATATACTTATTGTTAAAGACCGTACAGATGTGATCTATGTACTTAATTTTATAGGGATCAGCTCTTGAAGTGTTTGATTCCGACACATGGGTAGGTTTTTATAAGGTTCGAAAAATCAATGATCCAAAATCTTTGTAAATTTTCGAGGCTCCAAACATCATTTTTTCCAAAACACATGATCCAGGTATGGATTCTTAGTAAATCAACCAAGCCTAACACTTTTATAGGGCTGAAAGTGCGTAAAAAGCACCAAAAAACCCATCAAGCACCTACTCACTACTTTCTCTCTCTGTATATATATATACTCTGGAATATTTACTAACAAAATATGTAAACTGGTATGAACAGAGATTTCCAGTTTTTTTGCAAATCTAACCCTGCAGATGCATTCTGCCTAGTCCATTTGCTTGGAATCAACTATTGGATCAAGAAATGTAATTTTTTATGTTTATATTTACGAAAATTTCGAGCCTTTGATTTTCAAGTCTTAAAAGATCCTTCTTATACATCATAATGGGATGATCCAATAGTCTGTTTCTATAAAGCCATGCATCTAGATTGCATCTGCACATTGAAATTTTAGAAAAAAAAAACTATGAAAATCTCGGTTCATACCAGTTTACATATTTTATGCACCAATTCAGGCCATGTGTGGGGCTGATTCGCCCATACAGCTGAATTGGTGGATTCAGGAGGGGGTTAAATTGAATGGAAAAAAGGCTGATTTGATTTGAATCAGCCGATTCAATTTTATTTTGATAACATTGTTTGGTTGATTGTGAAAATGGTACCTTTTGCTCAAAACTAATTTTTCAGAAAGAGAATACAAACGTTGATAAAGTTTGCCCTTTGTTCTGCATATAAAAAAAACGTTGATAAAGTTGGTCATTTGTTCTGCATATTGGGGAATCACCGTTCAAATTCTGTTAGCCGAGGGAACCGTGAACATTGTTGTTCAAGATCAGATGAACATGCACATCTTAGGCGCCTAGGCACAAGGCTTCAAAAAAGGGCCCTCGTCATCTATTTACGCAAACATGCTCAACCCTATTGTCTAATCCATTTCAACTGACCACTTTTATAAAATCCCATGGGCATCTCCTCTCTGCGCAAGCCGACACCCAATCCCATGGACATCTCCTCTCTGCGCAAGCCGACGCCCAGCATAGGCCCCAGGGATCGAGCAACAGTAGTTATGGCAGGCTGAGCCAGCACAACCAGGTCTACGGGGTGGTTTTTTTGGGTTATAAATTAAAAAAAAATCACTTTATATGTGAAAACCACTTTTTTTGCCCTACGTTGAATGAACATCCTCTTTGAAAAAATTTATTAGTACATTGTGGATGACATTTATAAACCAGGTTTAGAAAATATCCTTTATTTTTTTTACTGGCAACTCTACTACCAAAGAAATATTCTCACTGCCATAATAGTGGAATGTTGGGCCCAATGTGACAGCATCTTAAGTGGAGTGAAACTAAAATGATTGCAAATTTCCTTTTTTTATTTTTTGGGTTTATTACATAGGAAAGCCAAGGTCGGGATGGGAAACATGCTGCGAATTCTAGACGGGTTATGGATGACAACCCATTAGATAGCCTATGACTTCGACCTTGTAGTAAGAAGTGCACCTCCTGAGTATCGAACTCTACTCAACTTCCTTCATCTCTTAAGCCAACCGAACCTAGCCAGGTGCGCAGAGCCATTGTGGTCGAAAGGCTCGGAAATCTTATCTGAGTTGCATTGTTCCATGAATGTCCCACTAAATGCTTGTTCCCTTCACTAATGCAATCTGTAATTTGTTACAGTAAAAAACAGAAAGCATGTTCTGGATAAGTAAACAAAACTTCTTCAAAACAAAAACGGGCACACTGCGGTTCCCTTAGGGATCAGCTGAGGAATGACATTTTGGATGCCTCTGAGATGCAGGTAAATCAAGATTTTAGACCCCTCATATCAACCGTATAATAAGGCGAGTAAAACCCAACTGCTGAAATTTTGTGACGTCCCCTTTCATTCATTTGTATAAGTTCGCGAAACAAAAAACAGCAATTACAGTAAACAGAAAGGAACGCCAGAAGGCAAGAAGCTTAGCCCAATCATGGGAGTGCAATATCAAACTCCATAAAAAGCTTATGGGCCTCCAGAATCCAGAATATTCTGGCTCAATATGCAGCAATCAGGATGAGTGGGATGCATGTCTTTCCAAGCCAAAGCTATGAACATTTTGTCCTCCAGTCACTCCATTTTGTAACTTTCACCACCTCTGTTACTCTCTACTGTGATCCTATACACATAGAAAGCTACCATGGCACCACTGCATGAAAGCACCATTGTTCAGAAAGTTTGTGAGACCAACAATCTTATAAGATCATAGTCGCAGTCTACGTCAAAACCAGAGCTAATAATGAAAGCCTTGTGTATGAATGAATGAGTAGGTGCAAGTGTCAGAAGGATGTTCATAGCAGGACTAGCCAACATAATGTTATTCAATGTACTCATGAATAGCAACCACGGTACGTGAACAGGGAAGAGGATGCAGTATCATGAATGCGCTGTGCAGCATGGGTTACAACTCATGCATCAAAACTACAGCTTGCATCCTGGGTTACGACTCAATCCAAAATAGAAAAAATCAAAAACTATAGTTTGAGTAGAAAAACAACCAGTTTTCAAAACTAGAACAGTCAATAACATAACCTTATATATGATCCAGTTTTACAGAATACCAGTAACATGCTTACATAAGAAATCCCATAGAAGCCACAATTGCTGACTTTGCACCTTGCAAACAACATCACATATATGGCCTTAGATGTCAAAGGACATAGCCAAGGCTTACCTGCACATCTATCCATAGACAAACAGGGTGTTTGTCTGAACTCCAAACAAAGCCGACAACACAACCAGCAGTGACCTCACCAACACAGAGGGGACTTGAATCGAACACCATTGTCCTAGGTGTGACAATATAAAACCAACTTGTTGATGCACCCATGGACTTATTTTAGACTCTAGACAATCATCAACCAACTAAGCTGATTATTGGATCTTGCTCAAAGTCAATGAATAGGATATGTAACCTATAAATCTCACTTCATTGATCCTGTTAACCTAGTATGCAAAAACTGACACATTTCGCCACTGGAACATGCCAAGCTATCATGTTCATATAGATGTTTGATTTCATTGTACAATAGAGAACACCTCTCTTTGTGCATCTGTAGTTCAATAGCAGTGCATCCGCCATTCACCTGCAAAGAACTGCTGCACTCAATGCAGTCATCCCAAGTTCCTAACACTTTCAACGAGTCCCAGATCAATTATATTGTCCATTACCAAGTGCAACCTAGAGTGAGACTGGCATACCAACTAACTAGAATAGATTTCTGGCAAAAGTCTCGCTATCCGCTTAAATGGGTCATAATGATGATATAAGCTAGACTAACTTCTTAACATAGAAACCATCTATGTATCCAGACCTGCAACTGCTGTACATATTCATGCACATATGTCCTGATAGTTCATGATGACCATAATCAATAAAGCAAAAAATTCAAGTAGCATGCATTATAACTACTAAAACAAGCAAAATGTTTCCACAATTCTTTATCAGAAAATTTTGCAAGGCAATGCAATTAGAATTGGCCAACATGCTTATAAAAGCACTATTGACGAAACATGATAGACCTCTAGCAAAATGTTAATAAAAGCAACAAAAGAAAATTACTTTTATAATGTGACCACAGCTATAAAGTTACAAAATCATGTTCTATGGAATATGTTAGAACATACTCAATGAAAGCATAAAATAAGAAGAAAAGAACTGGTAGAAATATCAAAACCTGATTAGAGCCGTAACTGAAGTCCAAATGGAGGGCCTCTGCAAGCAAAGACGTTAAGAACAATGAAGCTTCAGATCATTTTCATATATAAAATATAATCATTAACAGACAGGCAGCCATAGACACCTGCATACATGTGTGTGTGTGTGTGTGTGAGAGAGAGAGAGAGAGGTGGGCGAAGGTTCCATGACCAGGTTTGACTGTTCGACACCTCCAGGTATGAGATGAGAGAAAATAGGACTCAAAGTTTAAACAAGGTAGACATCAAGTGTGCAACACTGGACGCTTTGTGTATAAGAACTCGAAAGTGTTGGACGTAGCATGGAGTGTTTTTTCTTTCACTTATATAAAGTGCCCAGGTCGTGCCTAGGAGTGCTGGTGTCAGTGTCCAAAAGTGTTGGACACCGACACCTTCGCCCCTCCAAAAGTGTAAACACAGATTTTGGTGTGTTGTGGACCATTTAGATTCTTCTTGATGCCCATCTAAACATCATTATCCAAATTTAGTACATGTTCTCTATACAAGAACTATGGAGAGACCACATGTGGAGCCAAATCAACCAAACATTTAATGAAAATGTTAGAACATCAATGGAGCTACTAGATAATATGGTACCATTGTAGTACAAAATACAAGCTCTCGTAAATGGGATTATATTTGGAGCACTCGACTGCAGTCAACTATACAGTACTTTGCCATGGTTGAGAGCTTTATCTGATTAATCAACTCCACAAATGCTTTTGACATGATTCATCTTTAGGAATCACACATTCGATTGAGTGTTTTTTATCAATGTTGTTAGAAGTGACACGGTAAGGTGAAGTGTCACAATATCCACTGTTTGTAACTAGGGCTGGACATCGGGTCGGGCTCGGGCCCCAGTTTGGGGAACCCGCCCAAATAAAATCGGGCAGGGCCCAACCCGACAACTTATCGAGTCGGGCTCAAGCTTGGGTCCTGGACCGACTCGGGCCCTTGTTATCCGAGTAAAAAAAACTCAAATACATTAAAACAGTCAAAACCCTCAAAACTCAATAGAAAAAGGCAAAAAAAAGGAAATGCTTTTTAAATTTTAAAAAGTATTCCCTTTGCTGCCTCCTTTAGAAAAAAAACTTCAGTTGTATGCCATGACAGAATTAAAGGAAAGAGGTGTTCGAGATTGAAGGGTCTGATGTTCAACCACAAGAATAGAGAGAGAATGGAGGAGAGAACATGTGCTGCTGCAAACCCACAATAGGGATCTGCGTATCAGGCCTTTCATTAAGTATTTGCTAATACAAATATTAGGGTACTAAAATACCCTTTACACAACAGACTAAAATACAAGTGAGCCATTAATGAACATATGACATAATGAACTTGAGTTGGGTCTCGATCTCGAATCCAAACCTAGATATGAATGACGACTTCTTTTCACCCTCCCTCAAGTTGTACATGGTTTTGAACCATGAACAACTTGCCTTTCAACATCCAAAATATGTCCTTGATGAACCCTTTTGTAAACAAGTCAGCAACTTAATCAGTAGTCTTGAATAAATTCAGGTTCAATTTCCTTCACTTCAACTTTTTGTCTTACAAAATATTGATCTATTTCAATATGCTTGGCACGACTGTGGTAGATGAAATTAAAGGACATGATTTTGATTGTCACATAAGAGAAGACATCGAGAAATCGATTCTCCTACTTCTGTCAACAGGTGTTTGATCCAAGCTACTTCGGCTGTGGCAGCTGACATTGATCTATATTCGGCTTCTGTACTAGACCTGACAATGGCCTTTTGTTTCCTACTGCTCCAAGAGACTAGATTTAAGTCAATGAAAACACAATATCCTGAGACCGACCTGCGCTTATCTGGATCTCCTGCCAAATCTACATCTGTGTAAGCAAGAAGTTCATGCATGTGATGCTCAATCGTACTCTTTCTATACAAAAGACCATCTCCGATAGTACTCTTCAAGTATCGAAGAATGTGTTTAACAACTTTCATATGCCCAATATGCGGCTCATGCATGAACTGAGATACCTGATTAACTGAGTAGACAATATCAGGCCGAGTGAAAGTGAGATATTGAAGCATCCCTACTATCATGCGATATCCTGTAAGGTCCTCATACAATTCTCCATCTTGGGAACCGAGTTTTTGATGGAGTACACTGGGTGTGCTTAGAGGCTTGCAATCTTTCATACCTGCCTTGTTGAGAATATCAATGGTATACTTATGTTGAGTGAGTGTCATGCCTTCAGTAGTCCTGTCAACTTCAACTCCAAGAAAATACCGCAGTTTACCAAGATCCTTCATCTTAAACCCGTGATTCAAAAGCTCTTTGACCTGCTCAATATGCTCATTAGAATTACCTGTAATGATAATGTCATCTACATATATCAATAACAAGATAACTATATCTTTACATTTGAATATGAAAAGAGAATTATCAAGAAGAGATCGACTAAAACCATATTTCTCTACTTCAAGAGAAAAATTGTCAAACCAAGATTGAGATGCCTACTTCAAACTATATACTGCATGTGTATTATTTAGAGTTTCCTTCTGTATATCCAGTGGGCAGCTCCATGTACACTTCCTCTTTTAGATTTCCATATAGAAACGCATTTTTGACATCCAGTTGATTAAGACTACTATTGCTCAATAGCCAATGATAATATAATTCTGATGGTGCCCATTTTAACAACCAGACTGAAGGTCTCATCATAGTCTTGTCCTTGCTCCTGTGTGAAGCCCTTTGCAACCAGTCTAGCCTTGTATCGTTCAATAATATCATCCGGCTTGTACTTTATTTTATACACCCACTTTGATCCAACATTTCCATCTCATGGTCTGGGAACAATATCCCAAGTACCATATTCATGAAGAGCCTCCATTTCTTCATTCAGAGCTTCGATCCATCTTTTAGAATTTGTTGCTTGATAAAATATTGTGGGTTGATCTTCCTTACCTAAAGAGGTTAAAAAGAGCTGAAAGTCCATCGTGAAATTCTCATAACTAACCCACCTTTCAATTGGATGTCGAGAGCGAGTAGATCTTCTGGGAAGAGAGGATGGAACATGAACAAAAGAATAGTTCATCTCCTGATTAAAGATAGGGAAAGCCTCCTTCTCTTGTTGAGAGTAAGCAATGCCTTTATACCTTTCAGGAGCCAAGAGTGGTTTCGATATCTTTTACATGATATTTTCCTCATTCCTTTGATCACATTCTGAAGGAAAAATATCATCAGTACTAGAAAAGAGATCAGAGTTCAACCAAGGGTGATAAACCTCAATTTCAGAAGTGTTAACATTATGATCAAAGTTTAATTCATCAAAGACAACATTCTTGGATATTTTGATGCGCTTACTCACGGGATCATAGCAATTGTACCCTTTATAATCATCAGCATATCCCACAAATTTGCACTGTAAGGCCTTATCCTGAAACTTGTGCCGTATTGAACTGTCAACATAAACATAACATACACAGCCGAATACACGTAAATCATGATAATTTGGATGAACGCCATACAGAGAAAAATATGGTGATTTATCTTTCAAGATATTCATGAGCAATCGGTTTATGACATACATTGTTGAATAAAAAGTTGTTTCCCAGAAGGTAACTGGAAGATTACTATCATGCATCATGCTCATTGCACTCTCGACAATATGATGATGCTTCCGTTCAGCAATCTCATTTTGTTGAGGTGTATGAGGGCAAAACACCCGCCTACTTATTCCATTAGTTTGGAGGAAATTAATAAAATCATTGGAGGAGAATTCACCCCTTCCATCACATTGTAAACAAAGAATTGATTCTTAACAAAGGAATGAAAATTTTAAAATAACTTGAAAGTTTCATATTTGCATTTCATAAAGAAGATCCATGTGTAGCGAGAATAGCTATCAACAAATATGAGATAATATCTAATTCCAGATATAAAGGAAACTGGGGCAGGACCCCAGACATCAGAGCAGATAATTTCAAACAGTCTTAAAGTTCTTTTATTAATAGAATGAAATAGAAGAACATGACTCTTACACTGAAAATAACTAGAACATTTTTTATTATCGACACTTAATCCTAAACTTGACTTGGGAATACGGTTGTTTGAAACAATCTTTTCAATAAAATGACCACTACAATGACCCAAACGACCATGCCAAAGATTCGGCTCAATACATTTAGAAAGACTAAAGACACTCTTAGAAAGTACTAAAGAGGACGGTGAGGTAAGCTTCAAGGTGGAACATGTTAAAATGTATCTAATATATGTATATATATATATTCTGTATATTACATCAATACCCGATAGGGGTATTTTTGTAATTTCACCTAATTGTTTTAGGAAACAACTATTTTAGTTTTTTTGATAAAATGTATTTTTTATTTTTATTTTTTTAATTCTTTTTTTCCTTCTTTTGAGGACTAAAAGAGGCTCCAACCCTAGAGTCGTTGGAGCCCCCAACGGTCACAAATGTGACCGTTGGGGTCTCCCAACGACTCTATGGGAGCCCCCTTTTGGCTCTCCTTTTGAGGCCTTTTGGCCATTCCTTTTCCTCTCTCCCTCTTGTATAAATAGGGGTGAACCCCTTGTATATTTTCATTCTTGAGAGCTTCCTCTCTTCTCAATAAGAGGCTTTTTATATTGTTGCCTTCTTAAAGGCTTGTACTTGTAATGTCCCTTTGTGGACTTGTGATATTGTCTCTTTTATTCATTGTTGTAAGTGCTTGTATGCACTCTTTATATTTCCGCAATATCTCATTACATGGTATCAGAGCCACTCGATTCTTGAAGGAAAGGTGTGGTTCGTGTATCTCATATTTAGTGGATATCTTCTCACTTCTTGGCAACATCATGGAGGCAAAGATTGACCTATCTTTCAAGCTCAATGGAAAGAACTATATGATGTGGGCATCGGCAATGGAAAATAATCTCAAAGGAAAGAAGCTTTGGGGCTTTGTCATGGGTACCGTTCCAGAACCTAAGCTTATGCTCACGAAGGAAGAAGAAGGTCAAGAAAAGGCTCTTGAAGAAGATGCTCGCCTCAAAGCCATTGAAAATCATCAAAAAGAAGTGGAAGATTGGGAAAGCAATCACGCAAAAATCCTTGCGTGGTTTATGAACAATGTTGAGCTTAAGGTATGTGCTAATATAGCTAAATTTCGTAGAGCCAATGAGGCTTGGTCCTTTATGAAAGGTATGTATACCCAAAAGGATCTTGCAAGAGCATACTTCTTGCAAGAAAAGATTAGAACCACCAAGCAAGGTGATTCTAGCATTCAAGATTATTATAGTGCCCTAAACCCACTATGGGATGAATTGGCTCTCTCAGAGCCAAAATGGGTTTCTATGGAAGATATTGATTTAAGGCAAAAACAAATGGAACAAAAGCGATTGTTTCAATTCTTTTTTGGGCTACGTCCCGAATTTGAGCAAGTGAGATTCTCACTTCTCCATAGATCTATTTTTCCTCCTATTGAGGATGCTATTGCCGAAATCACTCAAGAGGAGACAAGGCTTGGCATGAGTAAGCATGTTGATGAAGTCCTTGTCGTATCAAAACCGAGTAACAATGTTAGAACCTATAGGCCTCCTCATTTTGGGAAACAAGGAAACTACAATGGAGGAAGAAAAATGATTGTTTGTCATTATTGCAATGAGTCGGGTCACATTAAACCCGCTTGTCCAAAGCTTATTGGAACCTTCAAGCCTAAAGTGGCCTCTCTTGAAGAAGCCACCACCACCAAAGAAGATGAAGGCAAGAACAATGACATCAAAGAAACTCTTGGACAAATATCTATGGCTCTCCAACAAATGCTAAAAGTTTCTTCCTCCACATCGAGTGCGGCTATTGCTTCAACATCATCACCCGGTACGTATTCTTGGATCCTTGACTCCGGAGCTTCTTTTCATATGACCCCTCATGAAAATGCACTTATTGATGTTTGCATCAATTCAAATGACTCTTGTGTCTCTACGGCCGATGGAACCTTTTTAAAAATTTCAAGTATTGGCTCTTTTAAAGATTCTCAAAATTTTTGTGTTTCAAAAGTAAGAGTTGTTCCCAAACTAAATTTAAACCTATTTTCGGTTTCTCAAATTGCCGACCATGGATGTGAAATATCTTTCTCATCTAATGGTTGCTTTGTGCAGGATCTCCGGTCCGGGAAGCGGATTGGGCAAGGCCATAAAAAGGGAGACCTCTATTATATGGACCATCTTGATCTCCCTACAAACTTTTTTTGTTCTTATGTCCAAGAAAAAAACATGGAAACTTGGCATAAAAGACTTGGTCATCCAAGTTATTCCAAAATGTATCTATTTCCTTTTAGAAACAAATTTTGTAAGAAAAAAGAAATTAATTGCAAAGATTGCATTTTTGGAAAAATGAAGTCTATTCCATTTCCAACTAGAACTTTTCTTTCTTCAAGGCCTTTTGAATTGGTGCATTCGGATGTTTGGGGGCCTTCTCCGGTTATGTCTAAAGGAGGCTATTCATATTATGTTACGTTTATTGATGACTTTACTCGGTATGTTTGGATTTATTTCCTTAGTCATAAGTCAGAAGTATTTACTTTCTTTAAAAATTTTCATAAAAAGGTTCAAAATCAATTTCAAAATAACATATCTATTTTAAGATCTGATTCCGGTGGCGAATACTTATCTCATGAATTCCAAAACTATTTAACCCAAAATGGCATTTGCCATCAAAAATCATGTCCTAGGACTCCCCAACAAAATGGCCTAGCGGAAAGGAAACATAGGCACATTATAGAAACCGCTAGAACATTACTTGTTTCTAGGAATATTCCAAAGAAGTTTTGGGCCGAAGCCGTTCTAACCTCAACCTATCTAATCAATAGAATGCCCTCTTCTAAGTTACAAAATGCTTCTCCCTATGAAAAACTCTTTAAATTTTCACCCGATTTCAATCGTCTTCGTATTTTTTATTGCAAATGTTTTGTCCTATTACATAAAAGGGATACGTTATCTCCAAAAGCAATTGAATGTGTTTTTCTAGGATATGGTGAAAATAAAAAAGGGTATAGATGTTATGATTTTAAGAATGATAAACTATATGTTTCAAAAGATGTAACATTTCTAGAAGAAGAAAACGGTTTTGATAAAATAGAAGAAACAAATGAAGTTGATTATATATTCTTATATGATCTTATTGATGACATACAAGAAGATTTTCTTGAAAAAATAGACGATCCTCGTGAGGTATCCCCTCTTGACATAACACCCTCAAATGATAGTGATTCAAATATAAATGTTCATGATAGTGATACCAATATAAATGTTTACTCAAGAAGAAATCAAGAAAATCCTATTAGTGCCCTCAAAAAATACTCTCAAATTTCTCAATCCACTGAAGAACCACAAGTTAGGCATTCTTCTAGAATATCAATACCCCCAAATAGGTTTGTATCCTATGATTCCTTAACTCCCAACTATCGGGCATGTTTAATAACTCTACATTCTTATTTTGAACCGGCTCACTATAATCAAGCTAAATCTATACCTCATTGGGTTGAAGCAATGCAAGTTGAACTAAATGCTTTAAAAAAGGCCAATACTTGGGAAATAGTTAATCTACCCTCACACAAAAAACCTATTGGTTGTCGCTGGGTCTTCAAAGTTAAAACTAAAAGCGATGGCTCTTTAGAACGATATAAAGCTAGATTGGTTGTTAAGGGATACTCCCAAGAATATGGCATTGATTACGAAGAAACATTCGCTCCCGTAGCTCGAATGACCAGTGTCAGGACCTTAATAGCCGTCGCATCAACCAAAAAATGGCCTATTTATCAACTTGACGTAAAAAATGCTTTTTTAAATGGAAGTTTAAGTGAAGAAGTTTATATGGATCCGCCACCCGGAATTAATATTAAGTAAGGTCAAACACTTCGGCTTTTGAAAGCATTGTATGGTCTTAAACAAGCTCCTAAGGCTTGGTATGATCGTTTCAGTGATATCATGATAAAGTTAGGATTTCACTCTTGTTATACTGACACTGCTCTTTTTGTTAAACATGCAGGTTCTAGTATCGTCATTTTGTTGCTTTATGTTGATGATATGATTATCACTGGGAATGATCAAAATAGTATTATTAATGTTAAAAATATGTTAAAAGATAATTTTGATATGTCTGACTTAGGTTTTCTCAGATATTTTCTTGGAATTGAAGTTGCATATTCTCCTAGAGGATATATTTTGTCACAGATGAAGCTCGTTGCAGATATATGTTCTAAGTCTGGGATTTCTGATGATAAGAAAGTAGAGACTCCCGAGGTTATTAATGCCAAATTACGGTTGAAGGTGGGGTTCTTCTGGAAGACCCCACACCTTACAGACAACTCATTGGGTCTCTTACCTATTTAACCATCACCAGACCAGATATCACTCATGCAATTCACTCAGTTAGCCAATTTCAGCATGCTCTTACAACTGTGCATATGAGTGTTGTTCTCCGAATCATCCGCTATATTCGGAATACCATCAATAAAGGGCTATTTCTATCCTCCTCTTCTTCCTTGAATCTTCTTGCCTATACTGATGCAGATTGGAGAGGTAATCTCAATGATCGAGTCTCAACTACTGGTTTTTGTGTCTTTTTAGGGGACTCTTTGATTGCCTGGCGATGCAAGAAGCAGCAGAAAGTTTCACTATCATCCACTGAAGCTGAGTACCGGGCTATGGCAACCACGACAATGGAACTTGTATGGCTTCGCAGTCTGCTTAAAGACATGGGAGTTGATATTACCGAAGCCTCAAAAGTATGTTGCGACAACAAGAGTGCCATCTATATTGCGAGCAATCATACTTTTCATGAACGTACAAAACATATCGAAATGGATTGCCACTATGTTCGTGACGAATTCTTGCGATGAACTATTGCTCTTCCATATGTTACTTCAGAATATCAGTTGGCGGACTTCTTCACTAAAGCTCTTCCGGCTCCTCGCTTCATGTTTCTTCTTGGCAAACTTTCCGTCATTTCCCCGTAAAGTTTGAGGGGGGGTGTTAAAATGTATCTAATATATGTATATATATATATTCTGTATATTATATCAATACCCGATAGGAGTATTTTTGTAATTTCACCTAGTTGTTTTAGGAAACAACTATTTTAGTTTTTTGGATAAAATGTATTTTTTATTTTTATTTTTTAAATTCTTTTTTTCCTTCTTTTGAGGACTAAAAGGGGCTCCAACCCTAGAGTCGTTGGAGCCCCCAACAGTCACAAATGTGACCGCTGGGGGCTCCCAACGACTCTATGGGAGCCCCCTTTTGGCTCTCCTTTTGAGGCCTTTTGGCCATTCCTTTTCCTCTCTCCCTCTTGTATAAATAGGGGTGAACCCCTTGTATATTTTCATTCTTGAGAGCTTCCTCTCTTCTCAATAAGAGGCTTTTTATATTGTTGCCTTCTTAAAGGTTTTTGCTTGTATTGTCCCTTTGTGGACTTGTGATATTGTCTCTTTTATTCATTGTTGTAAGTGCTTGTATGCACTCTTTATATTTCTGCAATATCTCATTACAGAACAATAGAGAGAGGAACAAAGATTTGCATATGGTTTTTATTGATTTGGAGAAGGCTTACGATAGAGTACCTAGGGACGTTCTCTGGTGGACAATGATGAAGAAAGGTGATTCTCTCAAGTACATTAGTATAATTAAAGCTATGTATGAAGGAGTAGTAACCAATGTCCGCACTTGTGGAGGGGTGACAACCAATTTTCCTATAACGGTTGGGTTACATCAAGGATTTGCTTTAAGCCCTTTCCTATTTGCTATAGTGATGGATGAGCTTACGAGATCAATTCAAGAAAATGTGTCATGGTGTATGTTGTTTGCTGATGATATTGTTTTGATTGATGAGTCTAGAGCTTGGGTTAATGCTAAGTTAGAATTATGGAGACAAACATTGGAAGCAAGAGGTTTTAAGTTGAGTAAGAGTAAGACAGAATACATGGAATGTCGATTTAGTAAGCAACGAAATAGAGATGGGAGTATAGTGAAGCTTGGTGAGCAAGAAATACCGATGGATGATTCTTTCAAATATTTGGGATCTATCATTCAAAGTATGGAGAAATTGATGGAGATGTAAATCATAGGATAAAGGTTGGGTGGATGAAATGGAAGAGTGCAACTGGAGTTTTGTGCGATCGTAGAATGCCATTGCGGTTGAAGGGAAAGTTTTATAGGACGACTATTAGGCCCGCTTTACTATATGGTACGAAATGTTGGGCTGCCAAGAGACATCATATTCAAAAAATGAGTGTAGCTGAGATGCGTATGCTGATATGGATGTGTGGAAATACAATAAAAGATAAGATTCGGAACGAGGAGATACGTAAGAAGGTAGGCGTTGCACCCATTGAAAATAAGATGAGAGAGAATCGTTTACGGTGGTTTGGACATATTCGACGAAGGCCTAATGATGCTCCAGTTAGAAGGATGGAGAAATGGGAAAATATATTAGTTAAAAGAGGTCGGGGTAGGCCTAGGAAGACATGGATGGAGGTGATAGGAAAGGATATGAATGCTTTGAACCTCACCGAGGACATGGCATTGGATAGAAATGAATGGAGGAGAAGGATTCATGTGGAAGACCCAGAATGATTTTCTTTGTTGGTTCATATCGCCGACCCCAATTGTTTTGGGATGAAGGCATAGTTGTTGTTGTTGTTGTTGTTTATCTCATTACAGAACAAACAGGCCAAACACGAGTAGAAGGATTGTCTTGGAAGACGTACATATTGCCTTATTGTTTTCCTTTAACGAATGTTTCTCTCGTGTGAAGGTCCTTGACACGAACAGAAAAAAGAGTAAACTCAACTGAAGCATTAATATCATCAACAAGCTTAGAAACAAAAACAATATTTTTCTTGATGTTAGGAGCATGGATGACATTCGAAAGAGTGAGCAAGGATTTTGACATAAAAATAACAGAGTTTCCAATGTGAGAAATGAGGTGGTGAGATTCATCCACAGTGACTATACTATTTCTACCAACATAAGGAACAAAAGTTAGGAACTTACCAGCATCACCAGTAACATAAGTGGTTGCACCGGAATCAACATACCAAGTGCCCTGATCATTCTGTTTTAAGTTTAATTCAGTTAAGGCAGACAATAACAACTCCTTGACTTCTCCACTGTTCTTCAAACTATCTGTCCCCTTTCTTGTCTCTGATTGTTTTCCTCTATTTTGGGGGTCGAACCAACAATTAGCTTTGATATATCATCTTTTGCTGCATAAAAAAAAGTGGGTATCGTCCTTTGTCTCTGCAGATTAGGAGGAATGTTGGGTGTAGGTAATATGCCACGACTTCCTTGTTCATTCCTTCCTTGACTACCCTTTTCTTGAAAATCATACCTACCACGTCCTCACCCATAAGCAACCCCTGTGGCAAGTACGTTTTGTGCTCAAATGGGAACATGAGTCTCTTCAAAAAATCCCTTCAAAGTCATCTCATACTGAAAAAGCTTGGCACGAAGATCTTCAAATATAGGTAAATCTGGTAAACATAATAAGGAAGTAACTATCATATGATAATCAGGTCCCAACCCGCTCAAAGTTTGATGCACCATATCCTTGTTACTAACTGCACACCCCGCGATAGCTAACTGATCTGTAATAGTCTTCATTTCATTCAAGTATTCCATGATAGTCATGGAGTCATTTTTCAACATTTGAAACTCCTTTAAAAATATTACTCTGGCCTGAGAAACTTGAGAATATGTCTGAACCAATCGGTGCCATAACTGCATAGCTGAGCAGTCATCTGGAATTGTCACAAATACCTCTTGCGACAGAGTAAAAGTGATATAGGCCACCAACCCCTGATCTCGCTTCATCCAGGATACATATTCTGGATTTCTGACATATGTAATAGAAGAGTTTTCCTTACCATTCTTGTATTCTTGTGATATGAAGTCTGGAGGAACTGAGACAGAGCCATCCAAATGTCCGGAAAGATCCTGACTTCTTATGAAGAGAATGATTTGTCTCTTCTAGATTAGGAAATTGGAGTTGTTGAGTTTCTCAAACACAAGTTGACTGAGAAAGCTTGAAGAAAGACAGGATTGAGGAGGAAATGAATCCATATTCTAGAGATGAAGGAAATCAAAATCGAAAAGAAATGAGAAACAAAGGAGAAAGATGATTTTAGAATAGAGTGGCAAGTAAAAACCTGGCTCAAAAGAAATTCATAACAGAAATTAGATTCCAAACAATTTCTGTTGCCTTTTTTTATTTTTTATTCCATACGGTTTGCAGACCAAAAACAGTAAATCAGATTTTGCTGTAAAATCTGTTTCGAATAAGATTCAACCCGTATTGAGCACGTCACTTTGAAAATGATGTGTTTTTTGAATTAAAATGGAAGAAAAGAGAAATTCAAGAAATTGATCAGCAAAGAGAATTAACAATTAATTAAAGAGGAGAGAAGATCATGCCCAGATCATAGTTTGATTTTGCATCTATTTGGAAATCAGAAAAAAAGGCTTTGACGTGATCCTTTCAATTTGAAATCACGCCTAGATCAAAAAACTGATCTTATGTGATTATCCAAAGTTTTGTTTGTGTGAGATCACGTTCAGATCAGAAAGACAGTCAAGAGGATAACAGAGAATCGAAGGAAAGAAAAAAGAAAGCACGTCTATGAGAACAAATCCAAGATTTGATTTGAAAACCAAGAAATGAAAGAAAGGGTTGATAAAATCGACAAGAAGAGAGAATACATGAAGGAGATATGAGATTGAATAGAAAGCTACCTTAGAAGGAGACGAGAAACTGGATTTTGATGAACACAAGGAGATCAAGATCTTCAAGGCTGGATCTGTGGCCTTGATACCATGTTAGAGATTGAAGGTTCTGATGTTCAACCACAAAAATAGAGAGAGAATGGAGAGAACATGTGCTGCTGCAAACCCACAATAGGGATCTGCGTATCAGGCCTTTCATTAAGTATTTGCTAATACAAATATTAGGGTACTAAAATACCCTTTACACAACAGATATGACATAATGAACTTGAGTTAGGTCTGGATCTCGAATCCAAACCCAGATATGAATGACGACTTCTTTTCAAGAGGCACTCCCCTCTATCTCTCTCCTGTCACATCACTAACATACAGTTCACCAGTGCTATGTGGCAGGAGAGGAGAGAGACACCTATCTCTCTCCCTCTCTCCTTCCTTGGGAAGGTGCCCTTCCTTACTTTTCAGGTTTCAATGAAGGGAGGTGAACAACCTCACTTCCCTTTCTCTTTTGTTTTCCTCTCTAAACCCTTTCTGAAAGAGAAGTCGAGGAAGTGGACCAGATGGAGGTGATCGACGGTGCCCAGCAACTCGCCGGTGGGCACTCTCTCTCTCTCTCTCTCAGCCTGACCCAGCCCTATCGGGCAGGTCATGGACAAAGGCTGAAAAGCCCAACCTGATTAATGTCAGGGCCGGGCCCTACCTGATAATAATCGGGTAGGGATTTCAGTGGCTCGTCCAAACAATCGGGCCGTCGAGCTTTTACGGGCCTGTTATCAGGTGGGCCCAGCCCGACCTAATGGCCACCCCTATTTGTAACTTGAATGAGGTAAAGGCCAATGACACTCCACTCACATTCAACTGTAATACTTTCATCAATAGCAACCTTCCTTGATTATCATTATAGAAGTTTGCAACTATGATGAATGAAAAATAGAGGCACTGCATAATATAGACTAATTTATTGATGCATTAATAAAGACAAACACTAAAAAAACAATATTATAGAGCGAAGATAGAATAAGTACCTGAAAAAACAAGCGTAACTCCCGGAGAAAAAGTATAGCTGCAATTCCTGCATAAGCCAAGCCCATTTATAAAGTGTTTGTCATGTTACATATGTGCATCTGTGTGCACGTGTACACATTTACCCTTTTTTGGCAGAGACAATTAAAGTTAGTTATTTTATTGTAGTACAGTTTGTTAATTCTCTTTTTCTCTATTGTGACAAGTCCATCTTTATTTAATTCACAAAATCTAGTGCTTCCTATTTCGTGCACTTTTATGTTCTAGAGTTTTCTCACTAAGCATGAGAGAGAGAAAATCCTTGTAATGTTCATGACAATTTCACAGGTATCTAAATTTCTTGGTTTCTTTTCTGAAACCTTTTATCATTGTGGCAACAGCTTGGCATTCAATAGGTGTATAGGACGCTCCCTTTTGATGTACTGGGACTTTGGTTATATCTTTAAAATCACTGATTGTTGTTCACAAATATGTTTTTTTATTTTCCTTTCTTTTTCCTAGACAGGTCCATATCTGTTGTAACTTTCCTTTTCTCAAAATCAAACCACTCTGTCTCAGGTCCAACACCATTTGTTCCACCACACACCCCAACTAAAACAATCTTTGGTCAGAAATCATTTTTATTTTACAGGGTTATACACATAAATATTGAAAGCATCTTAACTTGTAGAAGCTCAATTCAAAAGCATAAAACTACACTCTTATTTCACACTTTTGAAACTTTATGACAAACAAGCTTCTTTTAATATGAAAATTCATTTCTTTGATAATGTAATTTTTTTTTCATGTTAAAAAATCTCTTGCACATCTTGGATTGCTTTTAGATTTTGGAGCTCCACACACGTGTGCATGCATCAAATCTGCGTAATATTCAGAGAGTAAAAAAAGGGATGCAAGTTTTCTCACAAGTGAATAGAACTAAAAAGTTGTGCAGCAATGCTGCATATTACTAACCAACATGTAAGAACAGAAAACAATAATGACCGCTATTGTTCAATGCAAATAAGGTACTAGATGAAGCACTAACCTGCTTGACCCTTCAAAAATAAGCTAGAAGATTTTCCCTCTTTCCATGCTCTTAAGCTTGATATACTTAATGACAAAAGTGCACCTCCTAGGACCATGCCAAACCGAATGGCAGGAATGCTTCCATTAAGCATGAAGGAAAGAAAGCCACCAAGGAACAGAAGTCCACCTGAATGGAAATAACCAGGGTCTTAAATAAACATTCTTTCACTCAATAAAAAGCTTAACATCAACGGCTTTTGCAACAAAACAAGTCAAAGAAGAAAGAATTTCAGCAATTGTACCGTATGGAATGCCAAGGAAAAACTCCCGAACTTCAGATATTTTATTTAATTCAGCACCTTGAGAAGCAAAAGTTTCCACAATTTCCTTCACAGGCTCTGGAGAATTCTCCACTGCAGAAGAAAGGTATTCCTTGCCCTCTACACTAACTTCTTCTGCAATTAAAGTCATATCTTGTCTAGCTTTCTCTGCTTGTACTTTCAACTTCTCAGACACATCCTTAAAGATCACCATAGCCTTCTTAGAATATATCTCATATGCTTTTTGTGACATGCCGTGCATTTTGGTGGCATGTTCTTTGAGAGATTCTACCATTTTTCTCCATTCTTCTTGTGACTCCTCTGCTTGCTTCTCAATCTCATTCTTCACATTTTCCACTTCAGTGTCTGGATGATCCTGAACAAACAATTATGATCACAAATTCCAAAGGAATGAAGAAATAAGAACATATAAATTAACCCAATTTCCCATACTCCAAAAAAGCAAACCAATATGGACACAGTTAACAATGTGTAATGCAGTTAAAGAATAGAAATCAGTGCAAACAACTAAAAGTTTAAAAAAATCTAGCAACATTCCAGCATTCAATGTTTAAAAAGACCAAAAATTTGTCGGTGACCCAATATATTCACCTACTAGTTTTAGTATCAGATTGAAGTTCAAAAACCTGGAGAGTATCAAAAACCCAGATAAAAATTCAAAAGAACTGAACTGAACTACAAAGCCAAGTCTCACTACACAACAAATGGAAACTTCTGGTAGAGGCATGGTTCATAAAACATGATACGACAAAAAAACTAGGCTTATTAAAAGGTTTGAATCATGCCAAAGAAAAACAGCTATAGATAATCCATTATCATACAATACATGCATGCACACACACACACACACACACACACACACACACACATGTACTGATGTCATTAGAAACAGCAAATAATTATCCATGATCTCATGGATCATAAACGTAGGAATTCACCACCATATACTATAAAATAAAGTACAACCAACAACCTGGTGATCATACTCTACCATCACTTTTATCATCTGAAAGCTCAAAACCCGAGTGATGCAACTGGTGCTTGAGATGAAGAAGGGAGAGCAACTATGTCAGGCCCCCAAAACTGACCCCAACTGATCATGTCTCAAGGGGTGACTGTTCAACAATTACCAACTGGTGAGGGATCCATTTGTAACATGTTAGAACCCGAGAGGGATCAAGCACGAGGTTAATACCCTCCACAGGTAACATTTAATCTCATTAACTAGATCAAAAGATTCATTCAACTCAAGACCACTCCATTGAGTAAGTAAAATTCTCATGACAAGTCTCTAGGCCATATACATTTAACACCCAACACCAAAAGTTTTCCTCGAAAGATACATCCAAGGACAATTTAACCAACAGGCGATTCGATAAATATACAGTACAAAAGCAATTGGACATTTTTAAATTCACCCATGCTTTAAAGCTGAAAGCCATTTGGTTTCAAAAAATCATGTATGCTTTAAATCAACAAATTAGTGAGCACAGATAACACATCCTTTTAAATAAACAATCCTTTGAAGCAAACGTCTATTCATTTATGAAATCATAGGTGTGAATACAACTTTGAAAACACCGTATTTTTATGACCAATAAATCCAACAATTACAAAAGATAAAAAGATTCTTATTGTTATTATTGACAATTTATAATGGAAGAAACATCTCTACTTTAATAATCAAAATTTAACTCTAATCAGAAGTAACAATTCTAGTTATGAGTAAAAAAATTATAACTTATTTTAGCCATGAATGGTAAAATATAACTCTAATTTGAAAATAGAAATTCTTACTTTAAAATACAATTCTTATCAAAATATAATTCTAATTTTAAATGGTAACCAACAACTTAATTCTCACTAAGGATGATAAATCCTAATTTACCTCAAGATAAATTCTAATTACAAGTCATAAATCCAAATTCTAACTTTAAAATGATAAATAGTTACTCGCCTTGAACTTGGTTCCTCCAAGCTCTTTCTCTATCTATGAGACAACCTCTAGATCACTACAAATAATGGAGAAGGGGGGTCTGACATAGTTGTGTCATCTTTGTCGTGAACACTCAACTACTTGAGGTATACATTCCTTATTTGCTTTCATTCATGTGTTGACACCTAACAGGCTGAGGTGTTAGCTCTTGTTAGCACACATCTACTTGGTATGTCTTTCTATTATGGTGTCATGTGGCTGGTTGGAGTAATTACGTTGGACCCTATTGTTATTCCAAAACCAAATCCAAAATGGCATATCAAATTCATACCCGTAATCAAAATGATATCCTAATTCATATCTATATCTGAAAACCCTTAAAATCCAAAATAGGTTAGACCTTGAATTTTTTGAGAAGAGGTTAGGCCTTGGATTGGATATTCAATCGTATCAAATCCATTGCAACCTTTTTTTTATTTTTCCTTTACATCTTTCTACAATACCTGAACAACGATGATCCTAGGTTTGACTTTCACTGGTGACCTAGGTTTGGAATTTACAAAAGATCTAGAATATCAGTCTCCTATAATCTTGGACAATTATGATCATGGTTTGACTTTTTTTTAGGGGACTCAAGTTTGACTTTTACCAAAGACTTGGAATAATTGTCTTTTATAATTTCTAAACAATTATGACCTTAGTTTTACTTTTACAAGTGTCCTAGGTTTGACTTTCACAAAAGATTAGTATATTACATTCCTCACCCATTTAAAAAGAAATTTAGTCCTTTAAATTTCATGTACCTTGGAATAGGTCTAAATATTTTGCTTTCATTTCCTCTTGACACTCCCAAGTGGCCTCTTCTTCTGAATGGTGCTGCCACTGTATTTTGAACATTGGTATACCCTTGGACCAAAACACCTTTTCCTTTTAGTCCAGAATCCGAATAGGTTGTTTAATGTATGTCAAATCATCTCTTATCTTGAGACGCTCATAATGGATAATATGTGATGGATCTAGCTCGTGCTTCTTCAATATTGACACATGAAACACATTATGAATGTTGGATAGATTGAGAGGTAAGGCTATTTTGTAAGCAATCTCTCCAACCCTTTCCAGAATCTCAAACGGTCCAATAAATTCAGGGCTCAACTTTCCCTTCTTTCCAAATCTCATGATTCCTTTGGAAGGAGATACTTTAAGGAACACATGGTCCCCAACTTGAAACTCAAGATTTCTTCTTAGATTATCATCATAAATCTTTTGTTTGCTTTGGGCAATGCAAAGTCTATCACAATGATTTTATTTTTTCTATTGTTTCTTGTACCAATTCTAGTCTTATGAGTTTCCTTTCTCCTACTTTTTTCCAACAAATGGGTGATCTGCATTTCCTCCCATGCAATGCTTCGTAAGGGGCTATTTGAATACTGTCATGGTAGCTACTGTATGCAAAATCTATCAAAGGCAAGTGGTCATCCCAAGTTTCCTTGAAGTCTCAATCCAAGGTCTATGCTATTTTGGATTTTAAGAGTTTTTGGATATAGATATAGACTACGATATCATTTTAAATACGGGTACTAATTGAATATGTCATTTTTTATTTGGATTCAGAATAATAGTACTCCAACCAGCTATAATGACAACATAATGGATAGACATACAAAGTAGTCGTGTGTCATCAAGAGCTAAAACTTCATCCTATTAGGTGTAACACATGAATGAAAGCAAATAAGGAATAAACACCTCAAATAGTTGAATGTCCATGAAGAAGATTACACCAAGCACAAACATGACATGTAGCGGATTATGTGACAACACCCTAGTGGGGCTAGAAAACTATAAATAGGAGGGATGGAGATCCCCCTTCCCAATCATTTGTGGTGTAGAATGAAAGAGGAGAGACCTAAAGGTCATCCCATAGATAAAGCGGAACCAAGTAACTATTCATCATTTAAAAGTTAGAATTTAGATTTATGACTTGTAATAAGAAATTATCTTGAAATAAGTTAGGATTTATCATCCCTAGTGAGAATAAGTTGTTGGTTATCATTTAAAATCAGAATTATATTTTGATTAGAATTGTATTTCAAAGTTAGAATTTTCATTTTGAAATTAGAGTTATATTTTACCATTCATGGTTTGAGTAAGTTATTATTAAAGTAGAGATGTTTCTTCCATTATAAATTATTAATGCAAGTGATAATGATAAGATTTTTTTTATCTTTTATAATTTTTGGATTTATTGCTTATAATTGTAAAGCTACTCTCTGTTTTTTGTATAATTGAACATGCCCACATCACCTGTAGTTTCAAATGATTATTTAAAGGATTGTTTATACCAATGGTTTCAAGAATGATTATTTTAAAGGATTGTTCATACATATGATTTGAAATACTAATAATAACAATAAATATGGTGCTTTCAAAGGACTATTAACACCTATAATTTCATAAATCAATATATGTTTGCTTCAAAGAACTGTTCATTTAAAATATTTAGAGTTTGTATTCATTGATTTATTGATTTAAAGTATACATGATTTTTCAAGCAAAATAGCTTTCAATTTTAAAGCATTGGTGATTTAAGAATGACCAATCGTTAATGTACCATAGATACAAATATCGCCGAGATTTTGAAAAACTTGCGATATTATCGTGAAATATTTATAAAATGAGATAAACTTGATAATTTTGTGAGATTTTCAAAAACTCAAATTTAAATTAAATCATGATTTTCTTGCTATTCTATCATGACTTTTTGTACACCGAAGATGCCCAACAAAATAAAATAAAGGGCAAATCAGTCACTCACCTTTTAAAATTTGAAAAGGTTGCTGACCATGTGGTGTTATATGATGTTGTCAGCATGCTTTTACTTTACTGCTCCTAAAATAGGGAAATGACCCTATTAAATAGAGGACGAGGAGGCCCTTGTTCCCCTTCATCTTCGATATAAGACTAATTTGTATACTCCACTCACATGAAAACACCTTTACCTGCCCACATGAGACACTTTTTCCGCCCTTCTCTTGTTATTTCTATGTTTCGTGATAATAAGAGATTTTAACCTGTTTATAAAACTTTTGTATTATACGTTTATTAATTTTATTTTTTTTAAATCGGTACTTTCTTGAGATTCTTCCAAGAAAAACAAAAACTTTTAAAATCTCTCGAGAAATTCCATCATCGAAAAATTGTTAAGAACAAAGTTTGAGACTATGTTTTGAATTGTATATGTATTGAACGGCATGCTGGTTAAATTGTCCCTCAATGCATCTTCCGAAGAAGACCTCAAGTATTCGGTGTTAAATATATATGGCCTAGAGACATGTTAAGGAAATTCTACTAACCCAGTCGACTGATCCTGAGTTGGATGAATCCTTTGATCTAGTTAATAGGATTAAATGTTACATGTGGAGGGTATCGGCATCGTGCTTTGACCCCTCTCGGGTTCTAAATTGTTACAAGTAGACCCCTCACCAGTTGGTAATTGTTGCCTAATAAGATTGACATTAAATGTTTTGGCTCATCAGTAGTAACAATGAGATTTTGTCTAACCATCAAAGCTCTAGTGGGTAGTGATTTGGACATGGTAAGGCAATAAAAGTTTAAAAGTATTGTTTATACCAATGGTTATTGTTTAAAATGTTGTTCAAACCAATTAAAGATTTTACCTTATTTCAAGATTTTAAAGGCTAATTATAATGGATTTTCTGAAAAATAACTATATCTTAAAGTTAATTCCTTTGAATCAATTCTTGCAAAAGCAACTCAAATTTTTTAAGATATTGTCTTTAAAAAGGTGTAAAATTTCAAAAGGGGTTGGTACAATATCGTTTCCCAAAGCAATACTTTTTAAACAATTAATTCAAAAATGAATCCAAGACTAATGAATAAATGGTAAATAGTAACTTACTGGGTAATGGTAGCTCATTTCATAATTACTATGGTTTTCAAAATGAAGCTCGGTGGTATTAGTTGCCAGGCAATTTGAACGGATAATGGAGGACCAAGACATTGACAAAGAGTGAAGAATTTGAGTCATTTGTTTTGCTAGTTTATGTATTGGAAGTTCTTATAAATGTCCCCAAAACCAGTTTTTGGGTTTGTATTATCAATTGAAATAAAAGTATGATTTTTTTAGTAAATAGAGTTGTGCAAATGCTTTGTAAATGTTTATGTTCTTTCTTTTGTGAAACTTTGTTGGTACTCTATACCCAACATAAAAAATTAACAGCTCAGTCACCCCTGAGACATGATCAATTTGGGTCAATTTTGGGGGCATGACAAATTATCCCAATTGTCGAGTAAAACTAGTATCTACAAAGAAAATTACATTGAAACATGCTATATATAGCCTGAAAACTTCCAAGACACACTATATATAGCCCATGATAATGTAAAATCTGTGCACAATTCACCAACCACTTCACTAGTCATTCCACGTTGATAAAACCTACCTAGTCATTGGTCTACCTCCACATGCAATGTTGTTGCGGCTTTCCTTCTATTCATGATTATTCAACAAAAAAGGGAACCAATATTTTGATAGCAAATGATGTAGCAAGTGTGATATACTGATATTAAAAAAGGAAGCACAACATAGTCTTCTTCTAGAGTAAAACACCAGTGTCTATAAGAGATGGGTAAAAAGAAAGCATTTGCAAGAAGGTTTAATTCAATTTACTCTAATAGCACATGTATAAAGATGAATTAGTCATAGTTGATCAACTTAGTGAGAAAGTAATGTTGGTAATTAACAAAACCAGAATTTCTACATTCCCTTCCCTTAATTTAGCCGTGTGCAATGCAAGCATGTCGGTCAAAGCTTCAATAATCTTAAGTGGAACTAAAAGCATTTCTAGTTTTACAAAAAGAAAGCAAAACATTTTTCTTACTTTGTATTGAAAAAAGTACATAAACAACCAAGTTAACATCCTTCAGTCTATAATGTGATCAAACATTTGGTAATCTGTAATCAGTGAACCAGCGGGTTTCCTTCCTCTTGGAGAGCATTTATTTTTTAACTTCCACACCGAACAAACTAAACTAACGACGCCCTCAAATCATCAAAGAAACAGATTTTTTTCACCATTCATTCCTCAGCAATCAACAGATACCATACAATTTTTCCTTTCCATCAAAATAACTATATATAACTATAAGCAAGCTCGTCATCAGCCTCGGCGCGTACCTCGGCCTCGCATGCCGATCACATGACTTCAATGCCAAATTCGAGCCAAAAGCATGCAAACCATCAAAATCCATGCATGATGCGGCTCAATTCCAAACAAACAAAAAAAAACAAACTAAGATGGAAAAAAAAACCGAAACGAAGCAAATCAAGCGCAACGGAGACGAACCTAACCCTTCCTCGCAAGCAAACACCCCACGCTTCGAAATTCTACCAAAAGAAGAAGTAAAAAAGAAAGAAAAAATCCAAATCCCTTCTTATCGAGACTGAAACGAAACCACAAAACGCCTAGGTCTCTGTTAGAACCCGAACTCCCACAACAAGCAGACGCTCTGAAACTGAAGCATTACCGATCCTTCGTGCGACGACGCGGTGGCGAGGGGGATCACGCGGCTGAAGGAGAGGCTCGGACTCCGAATCGGATTGCAGAGACGAAGGCGAGGGTGGTCGACGACGCTCCTGCGCTTGAGAAGAGCTCCGGAGGCCGTGGAAGGAAGAGGGCGGCGGTGTGCCGCCCTCGGAGCCAAACTAGGGTTTCCGTGAGACATTAGGATTTCGAGAGCGGTCATGGCGGTGGAACAGAACAACAGAGAAGACGAAGAGGACAAAGATCGCAGAAGAGAGAGCAAAATAGAAAGGCGGAGAGGACGATGGCTTCTCTGAAGAGCCTTCTTGTTGCTCCGTGACTCTCTCTCTCTCTCACTATATATATATAGAGAGAGAACTAGATCGTAATAGTGTTAGCATTTAAGGGTGCAAATGGATCAGATTCGGGTTGGATCTTTTCAGATTCAAATCTTACTCCAAAATATAAATAGTAGATCAGAATCCGGATCTGGATGTGAATCTGATCCGAGGAGCTAAGGTCAAGTCTGAATCTGAATTGCATGTGGCAATACTGGATCCAGAAAAAAAAACAGAACATAAATAAGCTATTTACATGTAAAAAATGCAAATAGGGTTGGATTTTGATTCAAATCACCTCCGTGTCTGACTTTAAATGTTGAGTTGAATCTCACCCGAATCCAAAAGTAATACCACTGAACAGATTCATCAAAACACACATTCAGATTTTACTTAAAGGATCCATTTCCAAAAATAACATATCTGATTCACATTGAATATCCGACCATATCCAATCCATTTGCAGCCCTATTCCTACAAAAATAGGCATACACACTCTCCCTCTCGTCTCTCAGCTGCCCCCTTTTGGCACTCTCTTCCTCTCTCAATTTTTGCAAGAAGAACAAGAGGACGACCCTACAAAGATACGCCGTCTTCTCTCTCTCTCTCGTTCTCATTCTCTCACTCATTTTTTTATACCAGTTTTTGTTTTTTGCAAGAAGAAGAGGGAGACCCAACTAAGGTATGCCGTCATCTCTCTTTCTTTCTGTCTCATTCTCTCTGGTTCTCACTGTCTTTCTATCACCCTCTCATTAATTTTGGTAAATTCTTGCACGATGATCAATGGGATTCCATATTTCTTTCCTTTTTTTTTGTTGTTGGTTTCTGTGCGTGTTTGTGTAGTAGAGAGGGTATGTGTGTGCATGTCGACATGTTGAGTTCACTCTCTCATGCACCTATGATGTGTTCAGTGAGCGTCGGCTTCTTTTTCATGGGGTTGTGCTGCAGTTTATTAGAGCTTTGATTTTGCTCTTGATGGTGGTAGTCGAGATGTTCACAAAAGTCTGTCTCTAGACGCTTTTCAGAATTTGATACACCTGTGTGCTATATCGAATGAAATTAGTTTATCTTCTTTATAATCTGCCTGTTTTTCTTGCAGTGTATCCTATTGTCATGTTTCTTTAATCATAGACTAGAAAAACGCATGCATACATGAACATGAGCACACCCACACACATGCACATTTCACATGCACACTCTTTGATTTGAAATTTATCTATAAATGAGCTCTCACCCACTCACACATACACACTTACTGTTATATATATATATATATAACAGTAAGTGTGTATGTGTGTGTGTGTGTTATATTGTGCTGCTATGATTTTTTTTGTGAAATGCAAAATGTTTATGTATATACTGATTTAGTATTATATTTTCTATGAAATGTTGAATTAGTATTATGTTTGTTTTTGTGAATTCTTATTTTGTTGATTATATTGATACATTATGAGTAATTGAATATATATGTATATACAGTTATATATGTAATTATGTATATTTTACAATATAATTTAAATTTGTATTAGTTGAATTTTTATTTTTGTGCAAAAACATGCATGGTTAATTTTGTTGATTTTCTTTTTATCTTTTAAAGCCCGAAAGCACGTTAATTTCGTTGATATATGCATAGCTATTACTTTCTGAATTTTTATTTGTTTATGTAAAAATTTCTATAAAAGCCCAAAGGCATGTTTAGATAATTACTTATTATGTAATATTATACATATAGATATATATATGTGTGTGTGTGTGTGTGTATCAATGTGTTTCTATGAAAGGCTGAATTCATATTTTGCTTATACATTTTGGGTAATTGAACATATATGCATTTCAGCGCATTATGTCGTGCAACATATATATATATATATATATATATATATATATATATATATATATATATATATATATATATATATATATATATATATATATATATATATATATATATATATATATATATATATATATTATGGTTTGGTTATTCAATTGCTCACGTTATCAGTTGCATGGTTTGGTTATTCAATTGCTCATTTATTCTTCTTATTCGTATATTGCTTATTTTATATCTATTGTTGTAATTTGTTTGCATACATAATTTTATTTTTGTATATTATTCATTTGCATTATAAATTGTATGGTCTGTTTTTTTAATATAATTGTTTTACAGTGTTCGACGACATGTTATGTTTTGTCCATTGCTTATTGTTAATTGATTTTATATTGTATACATGTTTGTTATTAATTTTAGAAGTTTGTTTACATATTGTGTGTGTGTTTTTAAATTTTTTTTATTTGAGATACCACTTAGGGTTTGCCTAGTCTTTTTAAGGCCTCACTGCCTAGGCTCTGTCTAGCGCCTTTGACAACTAAGATTTTTAGTTATATTATATATTTTTATATTTTCATGTTTATATATCACTATAAGAAATCTACATTTTATTGGTGCACCTTGATGATAGTGCCAGTGTAAAATGCATTTAACTGACGCAGAAGGGTTGTGTCAAAGAAAAGGCTTGCACTGATGTAGGGAAACCCAATGCCAATGAAAATATCTTTTCTGATGCAACTCTATATTTTGCCGGAAAAAATACTGTTTCTTTGGTGCAACTTCAACCTGTGCCTGAAAAATGTTGTTTTCATTGGCGCAACATACAACTGTGCTAGTAAAGCCCTACATGTAAAACGAAGTTTCTCTGACGAAACTTTGAGTTGCTCCAAAGAACATAAGGTTTCACTCGTGCAGCCCAAAATTGCACCTATAAAGCCAATTATCTTTGGCATAGCCCCAAATTGCACTAGTAACTGTAAGACCCACAAAATTTCTAGAATTGTTATTGAAAATTCTTTACCAATGAGAAAATTTTTGATTTATGGTTTGATTGACCTATGTGAATGATTATGGATTTAAATTCTATTTTTCTAGTTTGTTTTCAGAACAATTGGTAATTACGGGTCATCAGACAAATAAATTATGAATAATTAATTTAATTATTAAATGAATCAAATTATTAATCGTATGGTCAAATTAAATTGGTTAAGATGGCTAATCACTCTGTCAAAGCATAGCTAGATATGCAATTAAATCAAATGAAAAATTTATATGCAGTGAAAATCCTATGTGTTGATTACTTTAATCCTTATTGGGTTGGATTGGACCCAATTAGAATGGATCCAATGTGAAGGGGTGTAGGTGATTCAAAAAATAAAATAATGTAATAAAGTAACTAAAGAGAAAAAATGAATAACTAATATAATTGGGGGTTGGTTTGGAACTAGACCAACCACACTTGGTTGGTTACACCAGGTAACCTTGGAAACCACCCAAGTGGGGGTCGACCTCCCATGTGGAGCCCTCTCCTATACCATGTGGGAGGTGTGTGCATTGGAAAATGCATGAGAGGATCCTCCTATCATGCATATTCCAAGAGCCTAGGTATGGATCCCAAAGCTCTTCCCAAAGTAGATAAAGCTTTTTCTAAAAACACAGAGCATTTTTCATTTTTGTAAAACTTGTACAAATGGTTTTTGATTTGAAAAAGGCATTTTCATAGAAGGACTTAACTTCATCTCAACCCTTTATCTCATACTTTGAATATTCGTCACACATCTATCTCAAACCCTAGAACAACTCTATAAATATGAGCCAAAAAGGTAAAGAAGGGTCATTCTCTTCTTATTTTCTAAATCTCTCTCTCCCCCTTCAACGTTTTTGGCTTGGTACTTTTGTGAAGCTTTAATGTCCTCTTTAGTGTGTAGGGTGAGGTACTATTAAGAGACTTCATTCTACATGATTTTGAGGATGAGGTTTTCTCTTGCTCTTGTAAAGTGGATCTTCAAACAAAGTAAGTGATTTTTCAATCAATTGTGTTCATGTTTTAACTTTTATCCACATACTTACATGTATTTATATGGTAATACATGCATGTACATATTTCTATATATCTTTTCTTTAGTAGAGTATTTGTAGTTTTGATTTTTAATGGTAAAGTTTCATTTTTAATTCATGTTCATAGTTCAATCTCATGTATTTCAATTTTTAATGGTAGGGTTTCATTTTTAATACATGTTCATGGTTGAACCTCGTGTATTTCGACTTTTAATTATAGATTCTCATTTTTAATACATATTTATGGTTGAATCTTATGTATTTTGATTTTTAATGGTAGATTCTTATTTTTAATACATGTCCATGGTTGAATATCATGTATTTCAGATTTTTAATAGTAGATTTCTATTTTTGATATATGTTCATGGTTGAATCTCATGTATTTCGATTTTTAATGATAGAGTTTCATTTTAATACATGTTCATAGTTCAATCTCATGTATTTCAAAATTTAAAGATAGATTCTCATTTTTAATACATGTTCATAGTTAAATCTCATGTATTGCGATTTTTAATGGTAAAGTTTCATTTTTAATACATGTTTATAGTTAAATCTCATGTATTACAATTTTTAATGGTAAAGTTTAACTTTTAATACATGTTCGTAGTTAGATATCATGTATTTCGATTTTTCAATGATGATTTCATGTATTGTGATTTTAATGGTAGAGTTTTATTTTTAATACATGTCTGTAATTAGATATCATGTATTTCATTTTTTCAATGACGATTTTCCATTTTTAACTTATGTTCAAAGTTAAATCTCATATATTGTGATTTTAATAGTAGAGTTCCATCTTTAATATATGGTCATAGTTAGATATCATGTATTTTGATTTTTCAATAGTGATTTTCTATTTTTTTTAACTTATGTTCAAAGTTAAATCTCATGTATTGCGATTTTAATGGTAGAGTTTTACTTTTAATACATGTTCATGGCTAGGTATCATGTATTTTGATTTTTCAAAGGTGGGTTTTCATTTTGAAATCCATGTTCATAGTTAGTTATCAAGTAACTTGTTTTCAAAGTTAGTTTTCTATTTTAAAACCCATGTTCATAGTTAGTTCTGAAGTAACTTGATTTTTAAATATGGTTTTCCATTTTTAAAAATTCATGTTCATAGTTAGTTTCAAGTTGTAATGTTTTTCTAAAAACAAAAGAAAAAAATTTATATATTAGTGCAACTAGTTGCTGGCCTGGATCAGACCAGACCTGAACTCGACCTTGGTTCAGATCGGTCTGATCCAAGGCCGATTTAAACAAAGTTTGAACCAGGGAGTCGTTGGGCATGTTGTTAACAAAACAGAAAAAAGGGACATTGAGAAGGCAAAAAAATGCATACAACTTAGAGTTATGTGTAAAAACTTTAGAAAAATTCATATCCATTTATGCAGTTGTGTTATATATATATATATATATATATATATATATATATGATGAATGCATGCAATGAGCTAATATATGCATGAATAATTATGCAATGGCTAATGTATGATACAAATGCATGACTATGTATGCAATGAATTAATGTATGGTGCAAATGCATGACTATGTATGCAATACGATGCAAATGCATGCAATGAGCTGATGAATAATGCAAATGCATGACTGAGTACTCAATACAAAGTAAATGCATGTGATGATATGATATATGATGTAAATGCATGCAATAAAATGTTGTACGACCTAAATGCATTTTGGCAATAAGATTGAATATAAAGTATGTTATTTTTGAAATTCTATGTATGTTTGAACCATGCTTGCAGTATGATCTGCCTATATCTGAATGTATGGTTCAAGGAACCTTCGCATTGTCGATAGACACACTTTGTGTGGATGTCTCTATTATTGCATTATAATATTGTTATGTATGTAAGCCATGTCATTCATCTGATAGCCCAGGTATGAGCTTGGGTCTGCTAAAAATCCATAAAGTATGTAAGGGCGTATTACACTACATGCATATATTCACACCTTGAATGATTTCACTCGCCTTCATCTGTAAATTGCTCATATGGGCTAAAGGTGTCAAAATAACATGATTGGGTTGAATACATAATAACAACATGTTACAACTATTGCCCTAAGAGAGTACTTAGGCTATCGAGCCCTATTTGCCTTGTGGATTGAGGTATATGAAATGTTACATGCATTAATAAAGAAAAACCTTGTAACCCAATCACACTTGATCTACCTTAGAGAAGGTAGGTGGTACAACCTCACGTGACACAAACATTTTCGCAATGAGATTGAATATGAAGCATGCTATTTTTGAAGTTCTATGTATGTTTGAACCATGCTTGCACTATGATCTGCCTATATTTGAGTGTATTGTTTAAGGAACCTTCGTAGTGTCAATAGACACACTTTGTGTGGATGTCTATTATTGCATTTTAATACTGTTATGTATGTGAGTCATATCATTTATCTGATAGCTTGGGTATGAGCTTGGGTCTATTAAGAACCCATGAGGTACGCAAGGGTGTATTGCACTACATGCATGTATCCACATCTTGATTGATTTCACTCACCTTCATCGAAGAATTGCTCATATGGGCTAAAGGCACCAAAGTAATGTGATTGAGTTGGATACATAATATCATCATGTTACAACTATTGCCCTAAGAGAGTACTTGAGCTACTGATCCCTATTTGCCTAATGGATCGAGGTATATGAAATATTACATGCATTAATAAAGAAAAACCTTGTAACACAATCACACTTGATCTATCTTAGAAAAGGTAGTTGGTACAGCCTTGTGTGACACAAATACATGTAGATTAACCTACATGTTGTTCTGAACATTTGTTATGGGAGCAACGACGTCCCTTTGGTCTCCAGCCACTCGAAGTTAGGGAGGTCAAGGTTATCCATGTGTCTTATGTGATACACTCTTACTGCAGATAGTCTTAGATTGCAATCTTTTTTTAACGTCTACCCTTAGCAGGATTCTCTCAACCACTGGTCGCCTGTTTTGGGTTTTTGATCTATTAGGCACTTCAAGAAAATAAATCACGTAAATACCTATCGTGATCTCATCAGATACAATGATTTACCTAAGTACCCAGGGAGGTTAAGAAAGAAGAACAAATTATATATTGACTCATGAAATATCATATATGCTTTATTATTGATATGCATATTTGTTATCTATATTAATATTGAGATACATGTTATTCACATTAATGTTGAGTTTCATGCTTGCGCTTTATTTTTGTTATGTAATGATATGATGATATTATTGAACTGTGATATTATGATTGTGATGTGTATTCTATCATATACAATATTTGTTATTGGTTTATACTTACATACTCGAACGAGTCTGACCTCATTTTATGTAAATACAGGTGATGAATGAATAACAGTGTGATGACGCGATGTGGTGGCGATGCTTGAACCCATTTTCATCTTCTTGTCGATCCTAGGATTTTTTTTATCTCAATTAAATTGAGATGTTTTTAGTGATTCTGTGTATGGGTATGGTCCAATATTTTTAAATACCTTTAATCTTTGATGGAATGATATTGTGTCATTACTTTTATTCTTTGAAGTCAGATTTTTGATGTATTGTTATTAGCCTTTGTAACCCACCCAAGGTAGTCCAATTTCGAAAGCCAAAACTACTTTCATTATGTATTGTATTTCAAAAAAAAAAAATTGGTTGCAAATTTTTACTCAATTTAAATAAAAAATTATGTGGCATTATAGTAACACTACAAGAAATAATATATTTATTGGCGCACATTAAATTTGTGCCAGTAAAAAGAATTAAAAAAATAATAAATTCATTTTCTTGCTACTCCGCCTGTGTATAACTGTTTAGTTATACACTGTCGGTCCCAAGCCCGGATAAAGGAGGAGGGTTGCGGTAGGCCAGTGACAGTCAGCATAAAAACTTAGTCATACCCTATGAATATGAACCAATTTGAGAATTTTGTTGGGGTGTTCCCTACTAAGCGACGCGTTATACTCTATAGGCTCGGAGGCAGTGATAAATGGGCAAGGGTTGCTAGGTCGTCGCCCAGAAGCTACATGTCACACCGACACCTAGGTGTGGTGTCAAATAGGCAAGGGTTCCCTCACTTTGTTTGATGGGTGGGGGTAAAGAAGTTAGTCCAAGACCATAAAATTAGGTTAGCCACTTGGAACATAGGGTCTTTAACTGGTAAGTTGGTAGAGTTAGTAGATGTTATGTATAGGAGAAAGATTGATATTTTATGTCTACAAGAGACCAAATGGGTAGGTGAGAAAGCAAAACTGATAGAACCTTGGGAATATAAGATTTGGTATACAGAAATAAATAGGAATAGGAATGGAGTAGGGATTGTTATGAGTCGTGAGTTTATAGATAATGTAGTTGAGGTCCGTAGGAAGGGTGATAGGATTTTACTTATTAAATTAGTATTAGGTACATATATTATTAATATTATTAATGTTTATGCACCTCAAGTAGGCTTAGATGATTCCATTAAGCGTCAATTTTGAGAAGATTTAGATGGAGTAGTACAAGAGATATCTTATGGAGAAAAGCTTTTTATCGGCGGTGACCTTAATAGACATGTAGGCATTAGTAGGGATGGATTTGAGAGTATCCATAGAGGCTATGGTATAGAAGAAAGAAACGAAAGTGGAGAACGGATTTTAGATTTTGGTTTGTCCTATGATATGATCTTAGCAAACACTTGGTTTAGGAAGAGGGAGTCTCACCTAGTAACATTTAAAAGTGGGGTTCATACGAGTCAGATAGATTTTTTCCTACTTAGAAAAAGAGATAAGGGTTGTTGCATCGATTGTAAGGTTATACCAAGAGAAAGTGTAGCTACACAACATAGAGTCTTAATTTTAGATCTTAGAATTAGATAATGCCGCCAAAGAGATAGACATATGATAGATCCTAGAATTAAGTGGTGGGCACTGAAAGGAGCTAAACAAGGAATGTTTGTAGAGCAGGTAGTTAAGGAAGTTGATTGGTGTCTCGGGGAGGATTTAAAATCAATGTGGAATAAGATAGCGAGTGACATGAGAAAGGTGGCTAAGGAGGTATTGAGTGAGTCTAAAGGCGGTACATCGCTAGGTAAGGATACATCATGGTGGAACGAGGATGTCAAATTAGCTATTAAGGTTAAAAGAGAGTGTTATAGAAATCTAAGTAAGAGTCCTGATAATGAGAATTTGGAGAAGTATATGATAGCAAAGAAGGAAGCTAAAAAAGTAGTTTGAAACGCGAGGGATAAGGTACATAAGGAGGTTTATGACAAGTTAAATACCAAAGAGGGCGAGAAAGATATTTATAGGCTTGCAAAGATGAGAGATAAGAAATCGAGGGATCTGGGTATGGTTAGATGTATCAAAGATGAAACGCAAAGGGTTTTAGTCAAAGATAAGGAGATTAAGGAGAGATGAAAAGATTATTTTAATAAGTTATTTAATGGAAGTCATGCTCAGGATCTTAGAGACTTCTCCATTCCTTTTCATGAGATGAATCGTGACTTCATGCGCAAGATTCAAAAGAAAAAAATTGCAGAGGCTTTGAAAAAAATGAAATAAAAAAGGGCAGTTGGCCCAGATGGTATACCTATTGAGGCTTGGAAATGCTTTGGAGAGAAAGGTTTAGAATGATTGACAAATCTTTTTAACAAGATTTGGCGGACAAATAAGATGCCTAATGAGTGGAGGAAGAGTATTTTGGTGCCTCTATATAAGAATAAGGGTGATATACAAGATTGCACAAACTATCGTGGTATAGAACTCATGAGTCATACTATGAAACTTTGGGAGAAGGTGATTGAGTCTAGGTTGAGGAAGGTTGTCATGATATCAGAGAATCAATTTGGTTTTATGCCTGGAAGATCAACTATGGAAGCTATACATCTTCTTAGACAACTTATTGAGAGATATAGAGAGAGAAACAAAGATTTGCATATGGTTTTTATTGATTTGAAGAAGGCATACGATAAAGATCCTAGGGACGTTCTCTGGTGGACAATGATGAAGAAAGGTGTTTCTCTCAAGTACATTAGTATAATTAAAGATATGTATGAAGGAGTAGTAACCAATGTTCGTACTTGTGGAGGGGTGACAACAAATTTTCCTATAACGGTTGGGTTACATCAAGGATCTGCTTTAAGCCATTTCCTATTTGCTATAGTGATGGATGAGCTTACGAGATCAATTCAAGAAAATGTGTCGTGGTGTATGTTGTTTGCTGATGATATTGTTTTGATTGATGAGTCTAGAGTTGGGGTTAATGCTAAGTTAGAATTATGGAGACAGACATTGGAAGCAAGAGGTTTTCAGTTGAGTAAAAGTAAGACATAATATATGGAATGTCAGTTTAGTAAGCAACGAAGTAGTGATGGGAGTGTAGTGAAGCTTGGTGAGCAAGAAATACCGGTGGATGATTGTTTCAAATAATTGGGATTTATCATTCAAAAGTATGGAGAAATTGATGGAGATGTAAATCATAGGATAAATGTTGGGTGGATGAAATGAAAAAGTGCAAATGGAGTGTTGTGCGATCGTATAATGTTATTGCGGTTGAAGGGAAAGTTTTATAGGATGACTATTAGGCCCGCTTTACTATATGGTGCGAAATGTTGGGCTGCCAAGAGACATTATATTAAAAAAATGAGTGTAGTTGAGATGCGTATGCTTAGATGGATGTGTGAAAATACAATAAAAGATAAGATTCGGAACGAGGAGATACGTAAGAAGGTAGGCGTTGCACCCATTGAAAATAAGATGAGAGAGAATCATTTACGGTGGTTTGGACATATTCGGCGAAGGCCTAATGATGCTCTCGTTAGAAGGATGGAGAAATGGGAAAATATATTAGTTAAAAGTGGTCGGGGTAGGCCTAGGAAGACATGGATGGAGATGATAGGAATGGATATGAATGCTTTGAACCTCACCGAGGACATGGCATTGGATAGAAATGATTGTAGGAGAAGGATTCATGTGGAAGACCCAGAATGATTTTCTTTTTTGGTTCATATCGCCGACCCCAATTGTTTTGGGATGAAAGCATAGTTGTTGTTGTTTGTTGTTGTTGTTGTATTCTCTTGCTCTCTCTGATGCAGAGCATCCAGAGGTTCAGAGTTCAGAAGCGGAGTTGGATCTCAGTCCAACTCTCCAGACCCGATCCGGGCATCGCTACCCGAGGCAATCCACCCACGTGCAAGACATCCCTTGTCTTAGTGGATCCACAATTTAGTCAATGCTCGCCTTGATCCTTCGCTTGATTCCATTACGCTCTTCATGGAATCACATTTTGGACATTTTATTGCCAATACTTATTTTATGTAATTTTTATTTCATTTTATTTTGTTTTATTTTTTAGGCACTAGATTCTATGGATACAGATAGTTCTAGTGCTCTGTAGAATTGTTTTGTGGCACTAGAGGGTGTATGGGGGTACTCAGGGTAGTTTTCTTTTTTTCTGATTTAAAAAACCCAATATTGTGAAGGGTTTTTGGAGCAAAAATATTATTTGGATCTTGGATCTTATCCAAGATCCAATTCAACCCAAACTCTAATTGGCACCACTTTAGATTGGACATATATAACCCCTTTTTGAATCAATTTAACCATAGGAGGTCAAAAGGGGCTGTTGGAGAAGCAATGATAGCCATTTTTTAAAAGAGTTCATGCATTGGGCAAGTGGGCGACGACTTGAGGAAGTCCATCTCCCTTTGTGCATGATTGAAGCAAGTGGGTGGCAGCATTATGACACCTTTTTGAGGGCTTAAGAGCCTCATGGTGGTCGACCATGGGCTGGTGGCTTTTGTTTTGAGAAAGAAAAAAAAATCGAAAATGGAGTGGAGAAGAGAGGTTTGAATATTGAAGATATTCCAAGTATTTTGGCTGTATCTCTCTAGATACTGATCCAAATTGCATGATCTTTAGCTTGTTGGAAAGCTAAAATCCTGATCTACAAGTTTGGTTTTTACCACTTGGCTTGAATCGGCTTGGTTAATTCGGTAAAGTCTATGAGAATTTACCTACTGAAAGCATCCAGGATTTTTGTGAGGAGAGTGAGCGTTTGAGAAGTCATTCTGATGGTGGTTGTGACAACATTGGTTCATGGTTGCTGACCTTTAAGGTGTTTATTCAAGACTGTTCGTGGTTCAATATTGGCATCGGTTTCTTCCCACCGATGGCCATTGTCATCTTCAAGTCAGATATTCGTTGGTTCATCGTTCTTGCTTGTTGTTAATTTTCTCGCATGAGTCTAGTTGCTCAATACATTTGCTTGGAAGAATTTATGTTAAAAACTTTGGTTGCTTTTTCAAAATATTTCCTGGATTGTTACGTGTGTTTGGAATTTGTTTGCTAAGAGAGAAACTCGTGAAACGCTGACTTGGGTTGTCAGAGACTTTCTCAAATAAATGATCATATTGACCTCGATACTGATTTGTTTTGGACGTTTTTTAGCTTCCCAGAAAGCTAAGACAATTATCTCCAACTTTATAGTTGAACCCATCTCGTGATTCATCCGTCTACTCCCCTAAAATTTGTTGTCAAGGTGTCGGACTGACGAAAGTCCACTGTTACATTCCTGTTACAGAACCATTCTATTAGTGTTTGGTATATTTTAGTTATCTGAAGATTCCCTGCATGAAATTTCATTTTTTTTTTATTATGTGGAAAGCTAGAATCTAGATCTACATCTTTTATGTTTTGAGTTTTAATTGAATCATTATCTTTGTTCATTAAAAATATTAATCTCTCTACCGTTGTCGTATATTTGAAGTGTTAATATCTTATATCATTTCATAAATTCAAAATTTTGTACAGAATTGTAGAAAACTCAAAAAAATTTGATTCTTAGTGTTTTGAAAAGGTCTAGATCTGACCTTCGTTTTGTTAGTTGTGAGTTTTCACAAACTCCAACGTTTGAGAGGTCAAAAATCCCTTCAAACAATCTGTCCATGGAATCTGATAGTATGTCTTGGACTTGTTTATCAGTCCTAGTTCTGAGTTTGTAGAACAGACATTCCTGCTCCGAATTTGGTGTTTTTGGATTCGTTGGAAACCTGTGCGAGTCACGCACAACTTTCATTTGGACTGCCTTTATCGAAATAGAGCGCACAGGTCCCAAAAATCTATTTTTAGAGTTCTATTTAGACTCTGTATCGTATAAGCTTCTGCATGCGTTTGGATCCGTTTGGATCATGGATCATGGATCGGTGTTTCAAGTCCACACCGTACCATTGCATCACTCTCTCTCTCTTTTCCCACCTCCCTTAGACTCTCTCTCATTCCCGCTCTCTCCTGACCGACGACCACCACACTCACCCTCCAACTCTGACTCAGGTTTCCTTCCTCCCCACTGAAACTCAAGCCCTTCCTAGTTCTTACGAACCCCCCATAAGTTTATTCCTATCTTTTTTCATTCGATTTAGTTATTTGATGGCTTTTCAAAGAACAAGGGAAGCATGTGGCGCCGCTCCAGAGACAAGGAGAGGAAGAAGCGAAAGGAGGAAAAGGATGGCAAGAAGAAGAAGAGGCAAAGATCATCCCATCGACCCTCCAAGGATGTCGATAAGAGTTTTGCTTCCTTTTGCCCTTCCTCTATTTTTCTCTTCATTTTTTCCTGATTAGTTGGTTTTCTATACCCCAAAATGTGCATCTATAACTTTGTGTGTTTGAGGCAACTATTCCTTTCTTGCCTTTTTCTGTAGTTTTGTCTCCTTGGAGATGATAGTATATGAAAAACAAGGGACCAAAAAAAGTGGTTTAGTTTGTAAAATATCTTGGTGCTTTCGGTTGCTTGAGTTTTATGAGATTTGGAATTAGCTTTTCAATGCTCGTTAATTCGGAAATGCAAATTCATTGTTACCACTGTTTGTAATATAATGCTTAAGGTTTTATGATATCATGAAAGTGAATCACTTAACGTGACATCCTTGCAGACTATATTTTGCAATTACATGAATTGCAATAATGGCCCGAAGTGGCCTCATATAGTGCATATACAAGTGTTTGGCATTGTTTGCATCAAAATAGTTTATGTTGATGAACAATTTGTCTCGTGTAAGAAGATTGGAGAAGAAAAATAACCAACTTGATAATTCTTTAGGCAATCTTAATTTTCTTTTCTACCTGGCCTTAGATAGAATCACGGGGATCATTAGAATCATGAAACATTCAGTTGTGACACCATCTAAGTTATCACAATAAAGTATGCTGGAATGCTATATTTTAGTAAGCCATGCTTTATATGATATCATTTATTAAGCTTGCATGATCTTACATTTTATTTATATATAGCATTTATCATATTTTTGTTTCTAAAATTCAACTTTATGGCTTTGCTTATGGAGGGCCTTTTGGACACTTTTTTGCACAAGCTAATTGATGCCATTTTCAAGGGGAAGAAAGACAGTAAAACAATGTTAAAATAGGTAAGGAAATTGTGTATTTTTGTGTTGGGATCTTTAGTTTCAATTCTGGGTTTAATCAATTAGAAAAACTTGTCAATTTCCTTGGTAGACCCATTGGTTTTTCAATAATATGTGTTAACATAAGAAAATGTTTGTTTAAACAAATGTTTATTGTTTGGTTGTGGAGTGTATCTTGTATTCATACTTTCATGTTGAGCTTGTTTCTCAATATGAAAAATGTAGTATTTTTGTTTTTAGGTGATATTGGAGCAATTAATTTCTTCACCTTTGAATAACTTTCTCTTCGTGATGTACTATGGTTTGGTTGTTGAAGATGAAATTTAACTCTAACCATTGTAAGATTGACAAGTACAGTATTGAGCTTGCAAATTTATAGTTTCATTGGTGTTTCTGATATTTTTCAATGACTTATTAAGATATTGAATTGGTTTTAGCATTGTTGATGTGAATTGTATAGTAGTCTAAATTTTGCAATGATCTGTTTTTGCTACTCGGCTTTTGAATGGGTAATTAGAGATATGAAGACTATATATTGATCTGGTTTAGTTAGACTGTAATACCCCTGATTTATAAACTCAATTTTTAGAGTAAAATTTTTTAAATAAATTGTGAAAATGAGAAATCGAGAATGCTATAATTATAATACCAAACATCATCCATTCTAGTAATTTTTATAAATTTAAAAATCATCATGCATTCACATTGAATTAAATAAAGTTATCATAATGATTCAGTTTCAAAACCAATAAGCTAAACCCAGAGTCCATTGTCAAACCCCAAGCCCTCATAGAATGCCAAAGTAAGGTCCAACCATAGTCCAGTCAGCCAAATTACACAACTAAGCCTTATCACCTAAAAATGTTAAAATTAAAGGGTCAGACTCATCAAGCTTGAGTAGAAACATAATAACAATACATGCATTCACAATATCAAGCATGCATATATATTTCAAAACATATGCAATACAATTCTATATAATGTCATGCTGCATTTCAGGAAACAGATGTAACAATTTAAACTCATATAATCATAATTCAAAACAAGAATATATCCAGACTAGCACTTATAACTAGGAAACAACTAAGCATCCAACAATTTAAAAAACATATGGCCTATATCATACTTATGCATGAACAACAAATCAATGCATGATCTTACTAGTGCAACTGAATCACCTATATATGCATGAGTAGCTTCTTATCTTTATTAACATTTTTATTACTTAAATGATGCATGCAATGCCTTAACTACAAGTACAACCCATAATTATTTCGATATCACAAACTTCTATAGGTACCAACACAAACAAACCGAATTAGAGGCAACGACCCAGGGTGTATTTTTTAAATAATTTATCACTTATTAACATGACCTTGCACAACTTCACTGTGTTGAGGTATGTGGTGATCCAATGTCGAGAGAGACCCAACCCTCTAACCTGATATATCAGAATTTCCTTCAGCTGAAGTCTTTACCTACCATCTAGCGATTGCAGTGGTAACTTAATCCTCTCTCTTCGTAGTTGAGAAAAAGTAACATTATGTGTTGTAAATAAATCTCACAGAGCCTAGATTACCACTTACCCTCTCCTTGTAAACCCAAGAGAATTAATGCACATTTCATATTAATTTTAATTAATTTTCTTCCCATTCATGCCTTAACAAAATTAACCACTCACTGGGTCAATAGCCTCTAATTTGGGCACGAACATAGCCACCATTTCAGGCTCAAATATGTATAAGATCAATTAGGCCTCAATCAACAATTAACTCAGTTCTTGTCGGGTTATCATTTATACAACACATATGCATTCTATTATTTAAATATGCTAAAACAATGACCTCTTAAGCATGCAATAAATCAAACATGACATCAACATGTAAGTCACCCTGTGTGCATGCATATCAACATATGCATTAGCATGTTATATCATGATAGAAATATACCGACATATCATTATATCAAACCATGCTTAACCATTTTGTCAATGTGTTAATCACATGTGTATAACAACATACTACATATCATCATATGAATAACATACATAGCATCTCGACATATGCACAATATCATGTTATTATTGCAACATAAATTTTAATGTAAGAATCAATACATGATCCCAAGTCAAATTATAATTCATATAGTGTCATTGGGCCCTCACATTGTACTCTAATATGATGTGTATCCATTTGATCCAACTCTGTGACCCATACATGTCCAACTGGACCATTTTCTAAACCATAATATAAATGTAAACAATAATTGCAATTCAAAACCATATGGAAAGAATTTATTAGTTGGTATAATATTTGTCATAGTCAAAATATAATAAAATAAAATTTAAATTGTTTACAGTTGATTTATGAATGTATTAGCTATCTACAACCAAAAACTTGGGTCCAATCTTTTTTCAGATTAGAGAGAAATGAATCTTTTAATAAAATTGTTTTTTATTCATAGAATAGACTTGTCTCATTTGGCATTACCAAAGAACCATCAGCCAATGAATTTACAAAATGAAATAAATTTTATAATTTTTTTTGTAGATAGTTGGGTGTGTGACAAAATATCCAAAAGAAATCAAATCTAAACTTTGCATCAATTGAGAATTAAAATTCAAGTACTATTACCTATTCTTTTTCTTGGACAGACTGTGTTCCAAAAATTTCAAGAATTTAAAACAAACTTTTGTGATTTTTAATTCACAAACCATAACAAATTTGTGCACAAAATTTTTAACATGTGTTCTTTAAACACGTAAACTAACACACATAAAAATTTTAGCCACAAATATAAAATAAATTGAGAGAAATAAAATCAACTAAAATGTGAAGTTATTACAAAATTTATGTCAAGACAAAAAATTTGTTCTTACTTTCAGAGGTCATATCTTCCAATCTGAACATTAAACGAACCCAAATTTTTTATGAGATTGCTCCTATATGACTGAAACATCTCTTTAAAATTTGATAATTTTTAGATTCATCAGTTTGGAAAATCATGAACATCTTTCAGACTAGTCAGAATAGAAATCACATGACAAAATGCATTTTTAACAAACACATATTTAAATACATGTTTTTCATAAAGAAAGCTTCTTAAACATGCATTTTATGATTTTGATTCAATATAAACATGTCATACACATGCATGTATACATCCTAATATGTTGTAATCACAAAAATCAAATTCATAATATGACTAATATGCAAAATCTCATATATTCTTATGTGAAAACCCGATTTTCTCAAAATGAAATGTCTATACACCGAAATTGATTTTTACAATAATGACTTTAATTTTTAAAACATTCATACACATGTAATAATAGATACAACATAAATCTAAATTCATACATGAATACCTTACTAAAGCAAAATTTTGAAATTACATAAATCATCTTTTCTCAAAAGACATCTAAAAACCCAAAACCGATTTTTGTACAATTAAGCTTTTGCATGTTCTAACCTTCATACCTAACTAATCTCATATTCAATGTGAATCTGATCCAATATATGTATACAAAATATTCATAAGTAAATCCATAACATAAACGATTTCCACTATGGATCAAAAAGATTGATTTCTCCAAACTGATTTTAACCAAAATTGTTTTGGAGTTCAATACCTTCATTAACAACATCATATTAGTCTTTGTAATATACACAACTGATACATGCATGTTAATATGCATATGTGGATCCTCCACAATATGCAAATGCACATTGACCCTTTGCACACACACATGGTTAGAATGCCACTACCTAAAAAATTATAAGGTCTATGAATCATTCGTCTTCAAGGTTTTAGACCTCTTCTAAAGTTATACCTCCAATGGATATATAGCACACCAACACCACTTTTTCAATAAAGGCACTCCTCAAGACGTGAGGGTACAAGAAGAAGAGAAATGAAGAGAAAAGATAAAGATAGAATTAGAGAGCCTAATAGGGAGGTGTGAATGGGGTCTCCCATTTATAGCCCTTAATGGGATCTCTTAGTCGCATAAGCTAAGTAGGTTCAATCATCTTTCCAATTTTTTAATTATATTTTTAATTATTTTTCTAAAATTTTTAGGCTAATTTGGCTCCTTAATTTATTTAGAAAACTTTTGAAATATCTAAGCTCATAGCCTTGTTTTGAATTTAGGAAACTTTCTAGATTATTTTGACCTTTCATCAATGTAGAGGCCTTAGCAAATTAAGAGGGGCCTACAAAGGGGAGATTCTACCCTTGAAACTCCATTTACCTAATTAATTCAATCCTAATTTTACGTTTCAAGTCCACTAACTAATTAGCTTACTTCTTAATTTAGAAAACTTATTAGATTTTTTACTTAGATATATTAGAGGCTTATAAGAGATTAGAAAATAGAAATGTAATAAATATTTTGCCAAGTAGGATGGACCCACATAGAGGGGATGTCCCCCTCTTGTGATCCTACGTGCTTGATTAAATCAAATTTAATTTTCTAATTCTATTCTAATTAGATTCCTAAATTAAATTCTAATTGATTTCTATATTGAATCCAAATCTAAGTTAGATCCAAATTCATTTAAGCAAATTCACATCCAATCAAAATCCAAATTAACTTCAAAATCAAATCCAAATTCAAATCCCATATCCAAATTCATATTTAATTAAATCTAAATTAAATTAAGTTCTAAATGCAAATTCACATTTAATGGAATCTAAATTCAAATTCACATAAAATTCAAATTAATGTAAAATTCAAATTCAACCCAAATTAAGACATAAAATTCAACTTTTAATTATTTAATAATTATAAAAAAATTCACAGATATTACAGAGACACTGTGTGTTGAAAAAAAAGCCAATATCTAGAACTTGATATCCTATAGTTCTTCATGCCAAGCCCTATAATGATGTGGAAATTAAATTTTGGGTCCTAAAATTATAATTTATTTGAAATATTTTGCTATAGTAAAATTTGGTGGCTGAAACTAGTTTTGTATCATTTCATGTAAAATTTCTCAAGTCTACAACTCAAAAATCAATAATTTGCAAATTTCTGAAATCCAGAACAATGAAGCAGCTTTCTTTTCTTCAATGTGTGACCGCTACCTTTGCCAGTTCAGCTTCTCTGATATTGAGATTATGCATTCTTGAATGTGGTTGTATGAAGCACATGCAGGTTATATTTTTTTTCTATTAGTAGCTACTTTTACTCCCGCACCAATTTGTGAAGCTAGTAAAAGTGCTTCAGTGGTGCTGAATTTGCACCAGTGAAAGTGTTTCATTGATGCTGAAATTGCGCCAGTAAAGCCTTTACCGGTGAAGTTTTTATTCGCACAGTGATTTCGCAAGTAAAGACTTTTAGTGGCGCAAAAACTACGCTAGTTAAAATCAAATTTCGTGGTGTATATGCGGACATTTTCTCAATATTTTCATGAAAAACATAGATTTTTAGAATATTGCAAAATTTTTGCTAACTGAAATTTTCTTGACCAAAACTGGGTGATGTTTGTATCACTTGCTTAAGCTCTAAGCCAAATCTTTTTCCTTTTATGGAATAAATATAGAGTTATTTTTATTAGTTTTCAACAAACCAGCACCAGGGATATCCTGCTTACAGATATCAATAATATTTTGAAAATAGGTAATACTACGGATATTTTGAAAAAATATCACAAAATTTTCAAAAGTTAATATTATATTAAAAACATAATGTTTTCAAAATATGCTACCACGATAAAAACACCTTCATAGAGTTTCCAATTGAAAATATTATGTTTTTAAAATGCGATAATAACAAAATAAAAACACCCACAGAGTTGTCACATTATTATACTCATTTTACATTTGTATGCATTTTGTATTTTGTATATATACCGATAACTAGCCAGTCTTTTCTTAAAAGGGTTTCAAAATATCCCGACATTTTTTCTCACTTATAGATCAACGACGTGTGACTATGTCTGTATATATCTCACATTTGGATATGGGCATGTTCAAGTTCGTCTCGTTCAAAAAAAAATACATGAGCCAAGTTTGAACAAGGGTTCAGGCTCAGTACATATAAACAAGCCCAGCTTAAACACACAGTCCAACTCTAATAGGCTTGATAAGCTCGATTAGGCTCGACTCACATAGTTATATAAAGAAATTAGATGTTGTACATGTATATTTTTTTATTTATATGGTTATATAAAGAGGCCTTATCTTAATGGGTAAGTTGCTCGATTTCTACCAATGGGGGCTCCCCTTGTTTGGTAGGAGCTGTTAGTGCACTCCACCATGTGTTGGGAGGTTGTAAGTTCAAAACCAAATGGTACGATTGTGTAACTGGTGGGGGGGTTGCCTTTAAAAAAAAATGGATTTCTTTAGAAGTGGTCTGGGTTCAAATCCCCCCACTTCTCTTACTCTCAAAACGGCTTTTTGACACACATTTAAAAAAAAAAATTGAAAATCTTTTTTATAAAGGTGTTCAGCTCAACCTAAGCTGAGCCGATCTCGAGCTCGACTCGAGCCTATTTCAAAAAAAGTTGAAAACATTTCCATGTTCAGCTCGAGCTGATCCTGAGCATAAGTTGTTCAAGCTCGGCTCGAGCTTGAAAAACCAAATCTTGTTTTTGAGCTGAGCTGAGCTGACCCAGCCCAAGCTCAGCTCAAACCTTGTTCGTGTGCATCCCTGCTGCCAGGACAGTGACTACCCATATCTTTGTTCTTAGAGGCAGTTTTTCAATGTAAAGATAAAAAAAGTGTCTACCCCATATCTTTGGCCCATTAATATGCTTTTAGATAATGGCTATTTGTATGAGAACATTCACGGACGGCATCGTACCTAGGGGTGGATATCGGGTCGGGTCGGCTCAAGCCTGTTTAGAGCTTGGTTCGCTGGGTTTTAAGTGCGGCCCAGCTGGAAGATGGCCTGACCCATTTACTAACGGGATGGGTTTTGGGTCAGTTCTTAACGGGCTCTGGTTTGAAGAGCAGCCCATGACTTGGCCCAATGGGTCAATATGAAGCGGGCCAGGTTCGGACGCCCAACCCAAAGCCATTTGTAGGTTATTTTTTAATAAAATTAATAAATTAATTTTTAAAAATTAGTACAACTAATTATGTAAACAGTAATAATTAATAAATTCTCATGTACCCAACTAATTATCTTTCTAGTTTTTATAAAATTAATGCAACTAATTAGGTAAATAATAATAGTTATCAAGTTACTATGCAATTAATTATTATTTTTTTGTTATAATATTAAAAAATAATAGATAGCTCAAGCTCATTGAGCCAGTTCGGTAGCCCGTGGGCTGACCCGGGCCCAACCCATGTATATAACGAGTTGGGTTTCGGCATAATTGCTAACGAGCCCAAGCCTAAAACCTTGACCCAAACCTACCCCATAACAAAACAGGTCGGCTTGTCCCATCAGGCCGCCCGGCCCCTAACCGCCCCTAATCATACCAAAGCAAAAGCCCCATGATATGAAAATTAAGCATGTGAGAGAGAACACAAGCAACATGACTCATGATATGTCACAATGACACGAGGACACAAGACACAAGACACAAGAGAGGTTCCACTCTCAAGTTTGATTTTTCTTTTCTTAGGGCATCACCCTTGTACAAGCTGAAGGGTGGTGACTCTCTAGGGAAACGGGTAAGCTCAAGCAAAGCCAATGGCTGGCTAGGTCTATGATCTTTAAGAGGTTTCTCCCAAAAAAAATAAAAAAAGTAAGAAAAGAGAAGATGATGTTTAAAGTTTAGTTAGTGCAATTTTTTTTAATATTTTAAATTTAAAATAATATTTTCATCAAAATAACAACAAAAATATGATAAGTTATTAAAAATATTAGAACAATGGTTTTATGTGTTATAGTTTGGTCGTGTCGTGTCACCAAGGGCATGTGGCCAAAATGGACCCCCAAGGGTTTCACACTACTTGTGGAATAGTGAGCCTAAAGCAGGTGCAATGTGATTGCACACTTTTAGTGTGCTGTAGCACCAGATCACCTATTAGGCCTGACCTGCTACAACCCAACAGGTCAAGTCAAATCGGAGCAAAGCTTTACCCGTACCCAAACCTACTCTAGCTAGTTCACTGCTTAAGCTGGCCTGGGCCTGGCCACGGACTTGTCGGGTTTAAGTAGGTGTATCAACAGGTCGGGTTTGGTTTGGACTTTGGTCGAACCAGACCCAGACCTGACTTGAGATGCTTGTATGAGGTCCGGATATGGGTCCAATCAGACTCACCATAGGAGAAACCATACCCAAATCCTATAAGGATTACATGAACCAGACCTGGACCATTCTGGGTAAATTTATATTTTTTATCCTTTTTACATTGAAAATTTGTGAATCTTAGCTGGAACTTGGGTCGGGGCAGGTTTGGTATGGAAGTTCACAATCCTAAAAGGCAAAGATGACAGACTTTTGAAGTAGATCAGGAACCGATTTCTGCTATGTGAAATCAAGGTGGAATGAAAGTTCTAATGACTTCCAGTGGGTTGGATTTGGACCGATCTTTATTGACCCCAATCCAAAGAAACCATCATCCTATATAGTTGAGAATAAAGTATCAGCAGGGTCACCTGAGCTTTAACAGGATTTGGTCAAAATATATAGACATGGGCCCAAATCCAACTTAAATCAAAAGAGAGCCTGTTCCGGTATACATGAAACCTGGCGTGTTAGTTGGGCAACCACCTTGAGCCAAATCAGACCCAAAACCTACTGGGTCGGAAAAAAAAGTTTAGATTATGATCCAATTCTGCATGGTTCATGGGTTTTGGTACCTTATCAAATAAAATCATTCACAGGTTAGATCCCACCCCGCCCCAAGATGGGTTGGCATAATGGGGTGGGGCCTTGGCTGCCTGACGGGCAGTCAAGGTTCGATTCACATGGGCATCACCCCTCTAAGCAAGCCAACGCATAGCATAGGCCTAAGGTGCAGGAGTCCTAGCCAACGCTGCTGGCATATGTATGACAGGCTGAGCCAGGGCGATCAGGTCTTCATGTTGGGTGTGGTTTCTTTGGGTTATAAATCCAAAAAAAGGTTAGATCCCATCCCAACCCAAATTGGACACCTTCTAACCATAGCAATACGTTAGACAACAAAAAATCATTAAAGGTTTCACATATTCGGTTTAATTTTTTTAAATGGGGCAATATATATATATATATATATATATATATATATATATATATATATATATATATATATATATATATATATATATATATATATATATATATATATATATATATATATATATATATATATATATATATATATACATATATATATAAGAAACAAGATTGGATATAGGAACAATAATATTCAGATTCAATAATTATTATGATCTGAACCCATAATTGTGTTTTTTTGAAAAGTATAAGTTTTCATGTTCTAAACACTTCTCTAAAAATTACACATTTTTTTGCGGAATTTTTTAAAAAGATGGAGTTTCCGTTTTTTTTTTCCACAGTTTTATTAAAAGGAAATGTCTGAAACGAAGTTTTGCTAACAATGCTTCTATTCCCACATGAAATAAACTGACGTCGGTGAGGAAAAAATCTTCTTTTATTTTGAAAAAAAAGAGCTTTTCTAAGGGAAAAAATAAAAAATTAAAGGTTTATATACATATAAAAAAATATAAATGAAAACATACATATAAACATCATCTATAAAAAACTAGGAAAATTTTATTTTTATCATATTAATATCAGCGACATTTTTAAAATATCGTGATTTTCTCTATATAATATTTGCCCTTGATTGTGATCTTATCATGACATTTTCAAAAGGTTGGTGATATTTGCGACTATGGGCTGCAGCTAGCCGATACAACACCAGACCTCTGTTAGTGAGTATCGGTATCGGCCCTTAATCGTTTGGCCACTGATTCAGTTGTATAGGCCAATATCGATATTCAAGTGAATCATTTTGTATCGGCCAGAAAATAATAATAAAATATTATGTGTCAATCATAAAATAACACATATTAAAACTATTAAAATAATATTTAAAATTTATTTATAAGTATTTTTTATATTTATTAAAAATAGCAGATTCGAAAGTAAAGTGTATCGATTTTTTTCCCATAAAATGCTTATTGACCGATACAGGCTGATACGCACCGATACTGATAACATTATAATTGACCTCTAAGACAGATCAGGTGATTGACAAAATACAAATTTTTTTGTATTTTCAAATCACGAGCATACATCACTTCAATCACCACCATTCTTTGTACAGCATGTCAGCATTTCAGAATGGATGGTGATGATTGAATTGATGGATGGTGGTGATTTTAAAACTTAAAAATTTGGTGTTCGGACAAATCACTTTATGTGTCCCCGGTGACTTCACATAAAGAAGATGTTTTTTCAAACATTTTCCACTTTTTTATTGATGGATGAGGTGGAGAATGTTGGCTAAGATAAATACATTTTAAAGAGGAATGGGTCAGTGCTAAACCCATTTGGTGCTAAATTGTGTGCTAAATAGGTTTTTTGGGTTTTTTATTATTATTTTATATTTAAATTCTTTTGATAAAATGTGATCTATGCACTTGATTTTATATTTTTGAAGCGCTTGATTCCAACACATGGGTGGGTTTTTATAAAGTTCAAAAAATCAACAGTCCAAAATCTTTGTAAATTAGGCTCCAAACATCATTTTTCTAGCAAAAACACATTATCCAAGTATGAATTCTCAATAAATCGACCATGCCCAACACATTTATAGGGCCAGAACTAGGGAAGGCAATGGACAGGGGCAGGGGCGGGGATGGGGGACAAGGTCGCCACCCCCGCCCCGTCTCAAAATTCGAACCTCCACCTCCTTCTCCATCCCCGTTTCATGTCCTCCATCCCCGGTCAAGACGGGGATGAGGTGGTGTGGGGCCCATTTCCCCTCAGTTTATTGCCATCCTTTAGAAGGATTGGGGATGAGATGGGGCGGGGCGGGCAAAGGCGGGGATCGTGACATGGACGGGGCAGGGCGGGGGAAAGCGTAAGTCCATCATCGCCTTCATCTCCGCACGGGGACGGATTTTAACCTTCATCCCGGTTTCATGCCCTTCATCTCCGGTCCAAACGAGGCGAGGCGGAGCGGAGCCCCGCTTTCCCCCGGTCCACTGCCATCCCTAGCCAGAACCTCATAAAAAGCACCGGAGAAGCTGAAAAACCCATTTAGCACAAAATGGGTTTAGCACCGACTCATTACCCTACATTTAAGATATTAAAAAATAAAATAGAATTTTAAAGAGCAATTTAAACCATAGTTACCAAGAAAGAAAATGAATAAAAGATGCGATGCATGAAATAGAAGCGAGGAAGCAAGTGCTTTAGAAAGTAGTATAAGGTAAGAAGCTGGATACAGCGATTATTCTAAGTACATGAAAAGAAAACTTATAGAAAGCAATTTGAAGTGAGGATAGAAGCAAATAAGAAATAAAATAAACACAAATATAAATAAATATAACACCGGCACAGAAGCTTGTTATAAAAATATTTTTAGAATAATTTACAAAAAGGCACCTGACATTTAACATATTTATAAACACATGCCTAACGCAATATTACATTTAAACTCTCAACTTTTGTAAGTACATCTCAAATAGTGTCTCCAAGTTACCACCATCAATCTAACTTTTGTTTAACTTGTGTTGGGACGTTGTTAGTTCAAAACCCAATAGCACCTTATATAACTGGTGGGGGTTTGCCTAACTCCAGCTTGCCTAGAAAAGAGATCATTCTAACCTTAGTCTAATGTGAGTTTTGACTGAAAAATTTGATTTTACCCCTAATCTCTCTCTCTAAGCTTGAGTCAGGTTGCTATTTTCCAGCAGCCAGCCGGTACTGCAGGACCTCGTTTGTCCCTTTCAGGATTCGGAGGCACTGCAACAATCAGAAACCATAATTGTTCTTCGGGTTGGCTTGAGAGTATTGTCTTCCCGAATGTAGCTACCTCTCTTAGCGGTAGGCAGTAGCTATCAGTTTCTGTTCTTACTTTCCTATCTGTAGTAGAGGTAGTTCCATAGCAGTGGTAGGGTATAGTTGTTCTCTCTCAGGTAGGGCACAACACAGTAGTTGTTGTTCTCTTCTATGTTGCATAGGCATGGGGTGGGCAAAAAAAAGCAAGACAGAACTACAGAGCTAACTCAATACAGAGCAAGAGATAGCTAACCCAACTCAAGAGTAGTGCATCTCAATAGCTACAAGAAGAAGACGTACACACGACACACAGAGTAACATTTACTTATTTACAGAAAGACTGCCTGAGTTCCTGAGTTTCTGTATTTGCAGATAACAGTTTATATATAGATATTTTCCAGAAAAAGGTGTACATTGTTAATATTTGCAGATTAGTGCCTTATATTATTTATAGTTACTGTTTGGTACACAGTTATATGAAACGGCTGAATAAGGTTCTAAGTTTTTTTTAAAGGTTGTTATAGGATTTGCTTATTTGCAAAAGAAGCATCTAGCATGTTTTGCCTTTTCATAATAGTGTTTTAAATATTCTCACTTGTTACTGAGTGATGGTACTGATCATAATTTATGATGTGTGCATTTTTTTGTGTGGATATTGGACCTCAAATTCTCATATTTACCAAAATTTGATAAAATACAGAATAATGACAAACAAATTTTTTGTTAGTGATAGCTAAAGTTGACAAACTCAATGAAACAAATTTTCATACATGAAAGATGAGGATTTCACTTGTGTTATCCTTAGAAGAAATTGAACATGTCTTACAAAAGCAAATGATAAACCCAGGTGACAAGGCATCTGAAGTAGATAAAAAGAATTTTTAAAAGGATGACAAGCTTGCTAAAACTATCATGCTTACTTACATGGAAGATAATCTTCTTAAGGTTTTTGAAGATTATCCTACTGTATTTAAAATGTTTGAAGCAATCTCTTTAAAATATAATATGGCCTCTAAGACACATTTAATTACTTCTTGAAAAGTATAATTCGTACAAAATGAATGAAGATGATAATGTGGTAGATCATTAAATAATATGATGATTATGACTAAAGATTTTGCAGTTGTGGGAAATGTATCACATGGGAATCTTCACAATCCTTAACAGCGTACCCCCTTCTTGGAAAATGACTATTATTTTCATGAGATTGAGCTCATCTCAGGTTGAACTATCTAAATTGCTCATACAACTAGCTATAGAACAATAACACATGAACAAAGAAAAGCATAATGAACTGTTAGTTGCTAAGGATGCTTTCAGTAGTAGTCATGGACCCTTGAAAGTCAGTCATGGACCCTTGAAGCACCCATAATTTAAAAGAAAACCAAATAACAAATTTGGTAAATTTGATAAAAAAAGGTCCAACATTTCGCAAGTCGCAAGTATCCTCTCTTCAAATCAAGTGATATAATTATGGCAAATCGAGACACATCAAAAGGAACTGTTGTGCTTGTAAGAATAAATTCAACAACAACAATAAGGGCAATGATAGGCGTAATGAGGAAAAAAATATAGTTTGCATGATATCAAAATAGTTGTCTCTGATCAGGAACTAATTAATGGTGGGTGGACTCGAGAGCAACTAGGCGTATTGCTAAAAGTAAGAAAGGAGCAGTTGAGCTGAAAGAATATAAATATAAAAAACACCATATTTACATGAAAAACAACACATGTAGTGATGTTATGAGTGTTGGTTCATATATAATTAATGTTTTATGCACCAATGTCCTATGGATTGATATATTGTTTGTGTCATCCATAAGGCAAAATTTGATGTCTATTCCAACCCAAAGGATATGAGGTCACGTTTAACCCTTATAAGGTTATAGTTGGCAAGCATGCTCATATTAATTTTGACGGTGTATTTGATAAAGGACATGGGTTTTTTAAGCTCATCTTTCATGATTTGAATACTTTTTTTATTTTTTTTCTTATATTGATAGTGCCTTAATTATTGATGTGAATGTTTGATACCAAAGATTAGGACATGTCAGTTTAGATAAGATTAAAAAAATGGTTAGACTCAATTTATTATCAAATTTTAATAAAAATTTTTTAATAAATATGAATATTGTATATATGAAAAAAATGATAAAAAAACCTTTTTCAAAAGAAGTCGTTAGAGCATCAGAACTATTAAAAATAGTTCATATGGATATTTGTAAATCCTTTAGAGTCTAGATCTAAAATACTTCATTACCTTTATTGATGACTTCTCTAGATTTGGACATATATACTTGATGTCCCATAAGTCTGAGGCATTGAACAAATTTAAATAATATCATAAGGAAGTAGAAAGGCAACTTAAACATAATATTAAAATCTTAAGGTCTGATTGAGGTGGTGAATATACGTCGAATGAATTTAAAGAATATTGTCAAGGACATAGAATTCTTTGACATATAACAATGCCTCAAACAACACAATAAAATGTTGTATATGAGAGATATAATAAAACTCTCATGAACACGGTATGTTCTGTGTTGTTTAATGCATCTCTGCCTAAAGTATTATGGGGAGAAGTTGTATGCACAACTATGTATATCTTGAATAAAATTATATGCAAAGTCATAATGTCAACTCTCTATTGACTTTGGTTTGGTAGGAAGCCAAACTTAAGCCATCTTCGAAAGTGCGATTCTGTAGCACATGTAAAAATCCTCGATTAATCAAGAGATAAGTTGAATACCAGGTCTATTAAATATATATTCATTGAATATCTAGCTGGATCTAAAGGCTATATGTTTTATGATCTAAATATCAGTCTTATTGAAAGCAAAAATGTTGATTTTTTTGAAAATCAAAATACCAATAGTAATGCTCCCATGGATGTTAACAATGATCGTATGATCTTATTGATACTAATGATCTTATTGAATAATTAGATAATGAATCAATTAAAGAGAATCATTTTGACCATCAATGAGATGATGTACCTTTAAATACAACTCCTTCAGCTTATTCATCCTATTTAGATTATTACAATGTGTATTTAGCTGAGACACTATGTTACTTAGTAGATCTGGATGAAATGACTGATAATTTAACATATGATGAAGCAATTGTTTCACATGAATCATGGATCAAGAAATTAAATTCATTGAGAAAAATCATGTTTGAGAATTATAAAATATTGATAAATTTAAAGCTAGGCTAATGGGGAAAGGTTTTTTTGCAAAGGGAATGAGTAGATTATAAAGATATATATTCTCTAATTGCAAAGTTTGCATTCATAAGGGTAATTTTGGCTATTATAGCATATTATGATCTAGATCTATATCAAATAGATGTCAAATCTGCATTCTTGAATGTTGATATGAAGAAAATCAATTTTATGGTACAACTAAATAACTATGTTATTAATGGCTAAGAAGATAAAGTATATAAGTTGAAAAAATCTTTATACAGTCTTAAATAATCACCACATCAATGGTATTTAAAAATTTACAAAGTCATATGTGATATTTGATATATGGATAATGCTCTTAACTATTGTGTATATCTATAGAAAAGTGAGCAAAATTGTTATTTTATCTCTTTTTGTTGATGATATACTTCTGACTGAAAATGACAATGATATGATTGTCAAAACTAAGACGTGGTTAAATACTCAAATTGAAATGAAAGATATGGGTAAGGCATCTTATATTTTTTGTAATAAAAATTTCTCAAAACAGGAATTCTACACTTTTATGTCTAAGCTAGGGAGGTGGGGATGTACTTACGCTTTCCCCTATCCCAACCTGCCTCATCCTCGATCCCCATTAGTAAAATAACTAAAATACCTTTAGGGATGGTAGTGGACTGGAGGAGAAAGGAAGCCTCACCCCACGTCACCCCGTTTGGATGGGGGATGGAGGAGATGAAACAAGGATGCAAGGCAAAATTTTGAGACGGGGTGAGGGTGGAGATCTTGTCTCCCGCATCTGCCCTGGTCCACTACCATCCTTATTGACCATATACTTAAAAGGTTCAAGATGCATGATTGTAGGTCAATAGGAACTCCTATGGCTAAAAGGGTCAAGTTGAGCAAGAACGATTGCTCTAGTGAAGGACAAGAGAAATTGAATGTCACTTATGCTCAAGCTATTGAAAGCTTGATGCATGTTATGTTATATACCAGACAAGACATTAGCCTTGTTGTGGGTCTCGTAAGCCGATATCAAAGTAATCATGGATGGTCTCATTGACAAGTAGTAAAAAGAATATTTAGATATTTGAAAGAGATTAAAAACTTAAAATTATGTTATAAAACAGATAATTTAGAGCTGATAAGTTATTTTGATGTTGATTTTGCTGGAAGCAAGAATGACAACAAATCTACTTTAGGTTATATTACATCTTAAAAAGTTATGTTGTTTCTTGGTCTTGTGTAGCTTTGTATACACATTAAGCAAAATATCTAGTATGTAACATGGTTGCTATGTTTGCCGATTGTATAAGCAGATTTATAAATGATTTGAAGGTGAAAATAGCCGATGAGCTAATACAAATATACTGTGATAATAGTAAAATATAAATGATTTGATGAAAAGTGAAGCAGATGGCCCCAAAAGTAAATATATAATAGTAAAATACCATTACATTCAAGTCATAATTGAGCAAAATAGGATTATACTCTATTATCTGTCAACTACTGATATAGTTGTTGACCCCTTGACAAATGGTATATTTGACGAATTATTTTCTAAACATGTCTCATGCATGGGTTTAAGATATGTCAAATAATATAGTTACGATGGACAAGTCATATCAAAGGCAACACAACGTTACTAGATTTGAATGCAAGTGAAAACCCCTAAATAGTGGAAGATAAATCACTATATTAATTTTTTGTTCGGTTCTCACGGCCATGTCAAAGATGTTGGCTTACTTTTGTAGGATGTTGTCATTGTGCCTCTCAAGTGGGGCCCATGCATTTGAGATACGTTGGGCTCACTCATTTCAAATGCAATGCATGTGATTTGCTAACCTTGAGTTATGACTATCCAAAATAACTTTTCAAATCTACTCGTTTTTTCTGGATAGACCTACCTTGAGATGTGCATGATTTTAAGAAAGTCGATTACTTTGGGCATGGGGCAACGTGAAATTTATTTAGCCCAGGATCTCTACAAAATTTTGTAGAGTATGATACACACAATCTGAGCCCTTCTGAAGAAAGCCCTAATATATATGTACATATCCCTGCTATTCGATCTGCTGCTCAGTGATTTGTTAGGTCTTCAATTGCTTGTAGGCCAAACACTTCAACCATCTTCATATATATATATATATATATATACCCAGCCAAGACAAACATTGGTTGTTCATGCTCGAGCTTATTGAGCTTATTTCACGAGTTCAAACGAGCTCTTTATAGGCCAAACATGAGCCGAGCTACGTGCAATTCATCTCGTTTTCCAACCCTATTCTTTAGTCTTTCAAAACTTGATGTGTCTAAGGCTCTGTTTAGGGGCCAATGTTTTAGCGAAGACAGGCGACAGCGTTGGAGAGAAAAATGGGCAATGAGAGTGAAGTTGTCAATTGCATCCTTTTGTGATGCACTTGAAATAGAAAGATGGTAGGCTATCCCTACTTTCAACTCCACTTTCATCTCCCAAATCCGACATACCAAACAACATGGGGGTTGAATAGCGCGTTCTCATCTCCTTTGTTCGTTTGGTTTACTCATAAGTAGGGGTGTCAATAGATCATGTTTGGTTCGGAGGCAGGTGAAACCATACTTGAACAAGATTTTTGGGTATGGTATCGGATCCATACCTGGGTCTAATCGGGTCTACCATAAGAAAAACCATACTCAGACCCAATAAAAACTACATGAACCAAACCCGAACCATACTATTTTAAACCGTATTTTTTATCATTTTTACATTGAAAAATTATGTGTCTTAATCAAAACTCGGGTGAGTCCAAGTCTGGTATAAAATTTCACAAACTATACCTAGGTCCATGTATTAATGGGACCTTCGGGTCTAGACCTGGGCCTTAATCGAGTCTTCTTATTTATCACCCTACCCGGACCTTATAGGGTTTGGTTTGGGTCCCTCCTGGTAAACCAGGCCCATTGACATCCTTGTAAGTTCAGTCAAGTTACCTAGCGAGGGTTCGCTTATGTCATTCTCGAGGATGGGAAGGATCTTTGGAAAGAAAGAGCACACATTCCTAAAAACTCTTGCCAGCTTAGTTTTTTCGTGAGAGTGCTTTGGTACAAGAGAAGGTATGAAAAGATTTCCATGAAAATAAGAAGATAGTGAAAAAAAAAAACTAGGGACCACTTATATACCAGCATAGCGCTTTTTAACCATCATGCTTTTTTTTTAATGTGTTTGTTTCACTCAAAGATAAAGAGAGGGAAATAGAGGCTGGCTCAATGATTTCTCATGAAAACTGCACCAAACAAACGGTGTAATAAACTGAAACCAGTTTTTTTTTTCTCCTTTTTATGGAACTAATTAAAAAATAGAGGGCATTTTAGACATTGGCGACAACAAAGCGAATTAAGGAGACAAAGCCCAAAACCCTAGAGAGAGAGAGAGACCCTCTACTTAACCGCGGTTGGACCATGGTTAAGCCAGCGCGGATGCATTTATTAACCCTGGTTAGCACCTCCCCATACATTTAATGGAATTTAAGAAAAGCGAAAAAGCCTGCTGCCGTACGCCATTATTATTTATTTCCCACCCTCCCCCTCTACACCTTTTTCCTTTTCTCGCTTTATCCCTCCTCCTCCTCCTCCTACTACCACTCTTTGCCCTCGTTACCTCCATAAATTTCAGTTATTGCCACTCATTGTCTCGTCTAGGAAACTGCCTCTGTACTCCAAAATTATTACTAAGAAGCCATCCATGATCAACTAAGTAAAAGTTGCTTCCCTCTTGAATGGTAATGGAGAAAGGTTTTGAAAAATCTATGGGCATTCCGGTCAAGCTCCCAAAGCGCGCCGATGAGACACGTATCATAACAACACACTCGGACGCCCATTAGACACGATGTGCCACGTGTCTGCCAGCTCGGACCGATCGGAGCGCACATATCGGTCCACGTGTACGGTTATATAATGCTCAAAAGGCGAGAGAGAGTGAGAGAAGAAAATACTCGTTTGGTCCCCTAACGGTAGCGCCGTTCTCTGGGCAGCTAGTCACACTCCCCTTCTCTCTTTCCGGCGGATCCAGCAATTTTCCGACGAGTTATTTTTTTCCGGCGACCGAAGGCCATCTCCGTTATTTCCGGCCGAGATCCCTTGGCATTCTGGAGCTTTTGAAGTCACGGTTGACCTTGAACGCGGAGGGAACCCTTTACTCGATTGGATCGAGATCTCCCTTTTTCCGGCGAACGAAGCAGGTTTACCGGCGGTAGACCACCTCGGTTGAGTTAATGATGGTCGGGAATGGAGGAATCGCGTCGCTTTTGGGATCTCTGGGGTTCGAAAGATGGGCATTCCCCTGCAGAGTGAAAGAAATCCCGAGCTTCTTGCGTTAACTCGTTTTCTCTACAGTGTTATGAAATCGCCGAGTTCGAAAGCGATCTCCCGGTTCTCGTTTTGCAAGGCCTCGGAGTCAACTGGACCAGTCTGAAAGATTGAGATCTTTTCTTGTTACAAGATGCTAGAGTCGTAGTTCTGATCGTTCTTGGCGTCTCCTCTGCGAGACCGTTTCTTGAGTATCTCGGCATTGTGAAATTCCAGTGTTTTTTGACGTTTTTCAGAGGTTTCCAGCGTCATTCTGCGAGTCCATCAAAATCGGCTATTCCGGAGCTCAGAGAGTCGAAAATCGCACCTATCTAGGTAAAGCTTCCCTTTCTTCCACCATTTCGTCGATTCATTTATGTTCCGCGTCATTTCCTCGGCTTCCCTCTCACGATCCATCGAAAATTCGCCACTTTCCGCAATCTAGATCGAAAAAATCGCCATTTCTCTTTGTTCGACTCGGAGTTACTACTTACCATGTGAGTGTTGTTTGCTCGCGAGTCGCTCCTCGCTTTTAATCGTTAAAAGTTCGGCATTCTGACTCTTTATAACTTCTTGAAAATCGCCGAGTTTTTCGAGGCGGAGCGGATTGGGGAAGTCGCGATTTCAGGAAGTTCGTTTTTTGTAGTTCCAGCCAAACGCAATCTCTCGAAGCGACCGTACTTGCCTTCTTCGAGAGCAAAATCTCATCTTTTTGTGATTTTAGACGCCTGCGGTAAGAAAACAGAAAACTTGTGACGATTCACCCTATTTTTCGTTTCCGTTTCTCGCAGAAATATCCGTGATTCCGAATCGGAGGGGATGGAGTCGTAGCCACCACGTCAACGTCTCGGCGATGGGTGCGTTCTCGAACGTTATAGACCTCTTCCTACTCGCCTTCCTCCTCGTCATCCCTTCGGCTATCTCGAGCGACCCCACACTGAACGACGACGTTCTTGGCCTCATCGTGTTCAAGGCCGACCTCCACGACCCGACCTCCTCGTTGTCCACGTGGAGCGAAGACGAGGACTCGCCCTGCAACTGGGCCGGCGTGAGGTGCAACCCGCGAACCAGCCGAGTCACCGAGCTCGTCCTCGACGGCCTTTCCCTGTCCGGAAAGATCGGCCGGGGTCTCTCCCGGCTTCAATCCTTACGCAGATTGTCTCTCGCCAGGAACAACCTCACCGGTACGATCAGCCCCGACCTCGCCCTTGTTAAGAGCCTAAAAGTCGTGGACTTATGCGAGAACCGGCTCTCTGGGACGATCCCCGACGAGTTCTTTCAGAGATGCACGTCTCTCCGAGTCCTCTCCCTGGGGCACAATTCCTTTGGGGGTCAAATTCCTCCGAGTTTGAGCTCGTGCTTGACGCTCGCCGTGCTCAACCTCTCGTCAAATTCTCTCTCCGGCGAGCTGCCGGACAGGATCTGGTCGTTAGCCGGGCTCCGCACCCTCGATTTGTCGAGGAATTCTTTGGTGGGTACCGTTCCTCCGGGAGTTAAAGCTCTCAGTGAGCTGAGAACGTTGGACTTGAGCGGGAACAAGTTCTCCGGCAACATCCCAGATGATATCGGCGAGTGTTCATTACTAAAATCTGTGAATTTTGGAGAGAATGGATTCTCCGGCGCTGTACCAGACTCGATTCAGCGACTTTCTGCTCTCAATGCACTCAGAGTACACAGCAATCGATTGAATGGCGAAATCCCTTCGTGGTTTGGTGGGCTGAAGGCCTTGGATACCCTTGATTTTTCAAGCAATGGGTTCTCTGGTGAAGTACCGGATGTGATTGGGGAATTGGTATCGCTCAAAACATTGAACCTTTCAGGTAACAGATTTGTTGGTAAGATACCGGAGAGTTTGAAGAATTGCCGTAATCTTTCCGTTCTGGATTCTAGTCGGAATGGCTTCACCGGAAAAGTGCCAGAGTGGATTTTCGGCTCGGGCCCGCAGAGTGACTCTCATTTGACCGACACTGTCAATGGAGAGATTCTTCCTTCGGCTCCTGGGTCCGGCATTCTTGAGGTTTTAGATTTGTCGGAAAATGGGTTTTCCGGTGAACTTCCATCAGAGGTTGGATTTTCCTCGAGGTTGTCATTGCTGAATGTGTCGGGAAACTCTCTTGGTCCTAACATTCCGGCGAGCATTGGAGAGTTGAAGGTCCTACAGGTCTTGGATCTCAGTAAGAATCGGTTTGGTGGCAGTATCCCTTCCACATTGGGGAAGTGCTCGTCTCTTACTGCATTGTGAGCTCTCTCTCTCTCTCTCTATTGAATTCTTTAGGCTATCTTTCTATGTCGTTCCACTTTCTATCTGGAATGTGGATATGCATTTTTTGTGGTTACTAATTTCATCGGATTTGCATCGGGAAAATGAGGTTGCTGTGTTGTTCACTTCCTATCTGGAAATTGGATGACTGTTTGTGGTTGCAAATTTCATTACCTTGACCTGCATAAGAAAATCTGGATTTTCTATTTAAATCACAATTGAAAGAGCAATAAAGCGGCATCGACAACTCTAACTTTTATCTTTTGTACACAATCTTGTTTTCTTAATAATAGAGAAGTAAACATTCGGCTAAGAGTGTTTGTCATCTCTTACTGTAGTCTAAATTGAGGATGGTTTATAACTTTATAGCTTGAAACACATCAACATACGGTTGCTTTTATTTTCAATTTTAGTAAAAGCATGGCACCATGTGTAATTTCCAGGTATTCTTACCTTTTATGTTCTGCTTATGTGACTACTAAGAATGGGTGTGAATAGTCCATGGCTGAGTGGCTGTTTTATTCAGCATGAGAAATGTATTGATCTTGTGACCGCCTGAGACCAGATAGCCATTTTCCTATGCAATTTTAAATATACAATACGATTCTTTTCCTAACTGTATTTTCTTTTGTGGTTTTTTCAGAATCTTATCTCAGAATACCCTCGCTGGACCCATTCCCAGTGACTTGGCTTACCTTGCCAAACTCCAGATATTAGACCTCTCTGTCAATAATCTCACCGGTCAAGTTCCTCAACAGCTTGGAAATCTATCCTACCTGCATTTTGTCAACCTCTCTCAAAACAATTTTCAAGGCGACCTCCCGGTCTCTGGTTTCTTTGCAGTGCTTCCTCCTGTAGATTTTGCTGGAAACCCTTTGCTGTGTGTCTCTCGCTTGAATAAGTCTTGCCCTCCTGTTCTTCCCAAACCTATTGTCCTAAACCCGAACTCTACAACTGTTACCTCTTCCTCCTCTTCAGGCACCACAACTACCACCTCTGCTCTCCGCCACAAGAAAATCATCCTCAGCATTTCTGCCCTTGTTGCCATCTCTGCCGCTGCTGCAATTGCTCTTGGTGTTGTTGCTGTCACAGTTCTCAACATTCATGTCCGTTCTGCCTCTCCCACCCTTACTCATGCAAATCTCGACTCCTGCAGTGGCTCCCCCAGTACGGATAGCGCTGGTGGCGCGACTGGTGCCTATGGGAAGCTTGTCATGTTCTCAGGGGAAGGCGATTTCAGTGCAGGTGCACATGCTCTGCTTAACAAGGACTGTGAGCTCGGTCGTGGTGGTTTCGGCACGGTCTATCGCACTGTCCTCCGAGATGGATGCCCAGTTGCAATTAAGAAACTAACAGTCTCCAGTCTGGTGAAGTCCCAAGAAGATTTTGAAAACGAAGTGAGAAAGCTTGGAAGAATCCGCCACCCCAACCTGGTTCAACTCCAGGGTTACTATTGGACTCCTCAGCTACAGCTCCTCATTTATGAATATGTTTCTGGTGGAAGCCTCTATAGTCTGCTCCATGAAAGGCAAAGCAGCAATTGCTTCACATGGCCAGAGAGGTTTGATATAATTTTAGGGATTGCCAAGGGTTTAGAGCACCTGCACCAATCTTGCAGACCACCGATGATCCATTACAACCTGAAATCGAGCAACATACTGATTGACGGTGGGACTCGTGGGGCAAAGGTGGCAGATTTTGGGTTGGCAAAGCTGCTGCCCATGTTAGATCGCTACGTGCTCAGCAGCAAGATACAAAGTGCGCTTGGATACATGGCACCAGAGTTTGCATGTCGCTCGGTGAAGATCAATGAGAAGTGTGATGTGTATGGCCTTGGGGTGCTGGTTTTGGAGGTGGTGACGGGGAAGAGGCCGGTGGAGTACTTGGAGGACGATGTCGTGGTGCTAATTGATGGGGTCAGGAGAGCTCTGGATGAAGGCAGGATTGCCGAATGGGTGGATGCGAGGATGGGCGGCAAGTTTCCAGTGGAGGAAGTTGTACCTGTGGTGAAGTTGGGTTTGATATGTACGTCACAGCTGCCATCAAATAGGCCAGCCATGGGGGAGGTGGTTCACATACTCGAATTGATACGGTGTCCGGCCGAGAGCCGGGAGGAATCATAATTAGTTCAAGAACTCAATTTTTCCGGCGAAGAGGAATCCGACTTGTTCGTTCATCTGGGTATGAGTACTGATTTGTGGATCATAGCATATGCCCTGTTGAAGAAGAAGATCAAAGAATTAAGAATGACCCTGCAAATTAAGTTGGTATTTTCACAAGTCTTTGTGTTTTCTTTAGCATTATTGGGTTTTTCTTTCTTTGAAATTTCTTTTATGTTTGGATGTCTTAGACTGTTTATGGGTAACGGATTCCCTTTCACCGGAAATTTCTGCAAGTGATTTGGGCAATATGTTCTTACCTTTGGTTGTTATGAGCTGCCCTGTTTACAAGGGGATGAAATGAGGCATAGTATGCCTGAAGCAAAAGCTTCCTTTTTTCTAAATCAAGGAATCTCTTTTTTCATCTTCTGGTTTACATTTTGTTTTTTTTTCTCTCAGTTGTTGAGCATGAAATAACTTAAGTTCCCTTTCCAAGGGACAGTGTCCTTGTCTCTTTAATGATCAAGAAACTACCCGTGGAGGTGGAAATCCAACTCGCTTCATGCACATGGGCATCGTTCATGAAGAATTCTTCTTATTCTTTTATCATGGGGTATGATTGTGTCAGTGGGTAAAGTCAAGTGCCTAATTTTCCTGCAACTCTGTAAGAGTAATGATGATGTTTGAGAACGGTTGGTGCAGGACACTGGCTGGTCCTGGTGCCAATATTCATCAGGTCCCTTCTTATGCCTGCCTTTATGCTGTACCCAAACTTTGCTGGTGTCTATACTATACAATACAGTAGTTTAATTGTCTTTTTCTTCCCTCTATCAGAAAGTATATGGTTTAAAGCATGATAATAGGTGAGGCATTGTAGTCTTGGATATATACAGTCTTGGATATATACTGTCACAAGCTTCAATGGGGTTACTTGTTAAAGTGACTTGGTTGAATTTCTGGATAAGTGATCAACTTTGGGATTTTGGTGTATTGGTTTACAGTAGTAAATCTGCAGAAAGTTAAAGATATCCTGACTTTAACCCTTTTAAGTCGGTGTCTGCAGATTGCTACAAGATATGCCAAATGGACCACACATAAGCACTCACCTGACAATGCAGTTGATGGGGATTCCTTTTTCATCTCATATGAGTCAGAAGAGTTAGGTCACCATAGGCAATAGGTCAGGCTGTTATTAATGGCTGGTCCCACTAGTGCAAAGATAGTTGGCACTTAGGATTGGTGGTTGTGAAGTGTTGGCCCCACAATTACTTGGAGGCTTCCAAGTTCAAACTACCTGAACTGAAACCTATTCAACGTGTTTGAAAGGTAAAGCATGAACAATTTTTTTACTCAAATGTACTTGATCACATTTCTCATAATACCTCTAGTTTTAACACACACGAATTGTCCTCCAAAGTTGCTCTCTCTCTCTCTCTCTCAGTTTAGAGAAGGGAGTTCACATCAGAAACTGCCAAGAAAAAAAGAACCTGCTTACAATTTGAAACCTGATTACATGTAAAGTTGATTGTAGAAAGTAGAAACAAACCACATAGGAAGAGGGAGAACACATCCAAGTATGCCAACAGTCCAAGGCCATTGGATTATGTTCAATACAATTACAAATTAAATTTAAAGTTAAATCCGCTTTTTTTATCAAACTCATAAGTGAAGTTCAGTAATCAATTATATCATACATGAATAACTCAGATTATTCATTATTGGAGTTTGGATCTAAAATTAGATCCAAACTATTGGTTGAAAACTTGAATCTAACCTAATGATATATACTGTAACATGAATACAGTACATGGTGTTGGTTTTTGATATTTACATGGAGAAACCACTCCCAGGATCAGCGACCTAGCCCCCAGTACATGGAGTTGGTTGCATCTTCTTTTCGTGGGATTAAACATCAAACCATATTCATCAAGAACCCATGTTTCATGGCCCACAAGGGCCTCCATCTTTCTAGTTAGGGTAAACCATGGTTGGTCACCTGACATTGGATGAACACGGAAACTTGGGAAGAGGGAGGGGGGTGGGCGCTCATCTCTTGCTGCAAGGTCAAAGCTGAGTGTACTCTCCGGTGAGCCAGGAGGACCTTGAGGGCACGGTTGCTTCATGGAAAACTGAAGTTTTTACGAAGGGCGTGCGTTCTCACGGGCCCATAGTGACCAAACAAACGTTGGATTCTCTTTCCGCGAGGAAAGAGAATCCAAAATACATGCCGGACCCCTTTTTCAGCAAAAATGGTTCCCGTCGGAGGGCGGGGTCCGATTCCTTTTTCGCGGAAAGGAAATGACCGAAGAAGGCTAACTAGAGACTTGCCAACATGCTGTCGGTGATTAAGGAGTGGTTTTCTCTTGGAGTAAAAAAAAAAAAAAAATCCCAACATTTCATTTCCCACTTAGTCATTCTTGTGAAAGAGCAGGGAGGTTCTAGTAATATTTTTTTCAGACAGATAAAACTGGGGTTAGGCGAACCCCTACCAGTTATACAACCATACCATTTGGGGTTCGAACTTCCAACGTCCCAACACAGGGTGACATGCACTAACTGCTCCTGCCAGACAAAAGGAGCCCCGTTGGTAGGGAGGTTCTAGTAATTATGTAAAAAGAAGATCAAGAAACAATATTCTCCTCGGAACCCCAACGCTCGCATGCATCCAACAGCACGTTCTGTCTAAAAGGCTCATGTTCCCCACACCTCCCATTTTTCTAAAAAAAAAAAGTCAGTATTCCTTGGAAACCAATTCCCTCCCCTCAAACAAACAATAAAAAAAAAACCAAACATGTGAAAAGAAAAAAAAATCAATTCTTATTTTTCAATCCTCCCGAGAGGGACGTGTCACCCGATTTCATTGTTTCTATTCCTTCGTCTGTTCCATTCTTTATTAATTTCTATCTACCCATCTTCCCACTTTGAAACATATATTAATTCCTAAAATTCAAAAAAAAAAAAATTTAAAGAGAAATTATGAAAAAGTACTGATGGCCGTTGACCGCATAGATTCTCCTTCACACCTCAGAGAAGGGAATAAGGACACATGGATGATGCCTTGGGAAATTTAAAAAAATATTTTCAGTATTTTTTATTTTCTGACTGCTTTTACTTTTGGGCCTTGGATTTAAAAAAAAATACTTGGTTTTTGTTTTTCTGGTGAAAATAAATTAATTATATTTAAGACAATAATTATGAGGGGACACTGAGATTCTTCAAAATTAAAGATGGGGGCAACAGGCTGGAGCTGTTACTCGAACACTCGTCGCTATCATGGATCCCTTGGTCAAGGATAGAAATGACCTTGATTTTTTCAAATGATCAGATTGCCCTTATTATTTTATTTGTTTGGCTAGGTCAAGGGAAAAAGACCCCAGTGCACATTGGCTGGCATCCAGGGATGCACAACGAGCCGAGCTAGCTCGGGCTAGGCTTGAATTCTGTTCGGGTAGATAAATGAGCCAAGTTCGAACACAAGCTCAAGTTCAGTACACACATGAGTTCAATCAATCAAGCTCGGTTGAGCTTGATTAGCCCGATTAAGCTTGGTTTGCATAGTTATTTATGTTTGCATTGCTCAGACTGGTAAGGTATTGGCCTTTTAGGGAGGAGGAGGTGGGTAGTTCAAAACCCATTGTTTTCATTGTAGTTCAATTTTTTTAAATAAAAAATATTCGAGCTGATTCAAGTTTGGACAAAAGCTATTAAAACAAGCCGAGCTTGAACATTTAGTTTTTTTATTCAAGCCAAGTCGAGCTGGCCTAAGCTCGGCTTGAACTCTGCTCATGCGCATCCCATTAATAAAACCCTTAAGAGGTGTTTGTTTGGTACCCTTTTCTAGTAAAAGAGTTTTTCTTTTTAAATAAATGAGCTTCTTTTTCTACAAAAGGTGAAACAAACATGTCTATAAAAATATATATATTAAGATTCACATAAAAAATACCAAAAATCAACTTTCATGTCAAAATGGGTTCAGGAGGTTAAGCACTTTCCATCCAAAGAAACCCTAAAGAGGTTTCCTTTGAGTGGAAATGCAACAAATGCCCCCTTACTGCTCTAAGCAGGATTAGGTGCAGTCACATCGCACAAATGCAATGTGCGGCTGCACCTGATCACACTCCATCTTCTGTTGAACAGACTGTCAAAGTGGGGCCCAACAGCAAATGGATGGTGATCAGGTTGCAGTGGCACATTACATTTGTGCAATGTGATTGCACCTGATCCCAACGCTTACTTCTTCTACACCGTTCTCATCGGAAAGTACACCCAGCTTCGATCTTGTGACAACGGATAACACCCATGGGTTTCGATCCATGGTCATCCCATGCCAAGTGACGGATTGCCCCTAACTGGCAAGGTGGATCCCAAGAAGATGCAACCAACTCCATGTCCTATATTCATGACACAACGTATCGTTAGAAAAGATTCAACCCAATAATTCGGATGTAAAACACATGTTCTTTCCTAACCTCATTTTCTCTACTCGGAGAAACTTTCCCAGGCGCAGAGACCTAGCTGCACTGCCGTACTTATAGTCGCTGTTCATGTCGGCATAAAACTCTGAGGGCTTACCCTTTGACCCAGAGAGTCGCCAAGCTTTGACTTACGCAGGGGGTGATGCTCATGGGATTTAAACATAGACTATAAGTCGCTGTTCATGTCGGCATAAAACTCTGAGGGCTTACCCTTTGACCCAGAGAGTCGCCAAGCTTTGACTTACGCAGGGGGTGATGCTCATGGGATTTAAACATAGACTATAAGTCTAGGCCCCATCCCACTACGCCAAACCCCTTGGGTCTCTTTCCTAACATCATTTTGACTGAGCCATTTTTGTGTGTGGTGAGGGGAGTTAACAATGGGTGTTTGGATTTTGTGGCATTATGAGGAATTGGCGTTGCAATGCCCCTTAGCTTGTGAACTATGTAACAGAGACACTGGTCGACACGTGAAGTGAGTATGGTGTGCAAATTCAGAAAATTTTAGGAAAAAGGGACACGCCGATACTGATTTTTTTTGAAAACTTTAATCAGTAAAAAAATATTTTGATATTTTAATACATAATATACATTTTAATGCAATGTTATTTCAAAATGATTGCAAAACCATTACATATCGATGTTCGAGTCATCGTGTCCAGTTGCGTCACTGTGACGTAGCTTGTGAGTGTAAATGTAAAACAGGTTGGATTTAACCGGATGCAGCTTAATCGGATTTGGATAGAGATGGAGAAGCCCTTGTGAAACACGGATTTGTATAACTTTATATCAAAACAGGATCAAGATTTATAGCTTAATTAACGAGAGTTGGATATAGTTGAATCCAGTGTCAGATTCGGATTTGGATACAGACTTGGACGTAAAATCACAAGACCGAACCCCACTCAACTAGGTACTTGGATCTTGCTTTCCTAACCAAATCCAACTAAACTGACTTGTGATCCATACCTCTCTCTCTCTCTCTCTCTCTATCTCTATCTCTCTCTCTCTCTCTCTCTCTCTCTATATATATATATATATATATATATAACACGTAGGAAAAATATTTGCTTCTAATGAAGGTGCGGAACTAATGAGCTAGATATCATAACTGCAAGTTATATCGACTCAATCTAACCACATAGATGTGTTCAACATGATTTATTTGCTAAGGATCAAGCCTTTGATCGTGATTTCTTGGTGTAAAAATATGATATTTTGAGTTATAAAATTTTGGCATATTGTGGGCGGTTGATTTTGGACCCTCTTTTAAAAACCTAATTATTTATCATAATCATATAATTCAAAATAAGTTTCTTACTAAACAAACCATGTAGATCATAATATTTGATCTACAAAAAAAAATGATTTCTGCTCATTAGTTTTTCACCTTCATTAATAGCCATTATTTACCTAATATATATATATATATATAAAAGAGAGAGAGAGAGAGAGGGGGGGGGGGAATTGGGGAAAATGAAGAGAACTACAGGGTGATGGGAAACCAAATTCCCATCTTTTTCATCTCCCGAGATTCAAACATCTTTATTTATGTCGCGAAAAATTAAGGTTTTCCTCGAAAACACACAACTTTTGATGCATTTTCACAGGGCCCACAGTAGCAATGCAAATGCTGCTCCCTTTCCTCACGGAAAAGGAGCTACAAAATCAACATTGAACCACCACTTTTCACGGTAATAATTCTAGTGTGTGTTGAGGGGCAGGCTCATCTTCTGCAGAAGAAAGCTATGATACAAACACCCCTTAAACCTTTAGATCTATGCCACACTCATATCCCATCTTGGCTCTCCTTTTGTATTCCTTTATATATTAGTCATATTGAAAACTTTATAAAAATAATTATATCTTGGCTCAAAAGAAGTTGAGGTCATATGCATACTTCATTGGAGGCCCATATTTTTTTATCATTGGAGGCCCTGAGCATGTGAAATATAAGTATTATATATATTTTTTCATTTGAGGCTCTAGGCGGTAGCCTCAAATCTCAAAGAAGCCAGCCGGTACTGTATCTTCATATCCACATCTGTATCCATATATATGACAGCTTTAAATACAAAATTAAAAAAGAGGTCCCTCAAACTCTCCTGAATCCAAACACTAGCATTAAGGGGTGTCAACGGGTCAGGTTTAGTTCAGACCCAAGTGAAACCAGACCTGACCCCAATTCTCGGGTATGGTATCAGTTCCTGACCCATCATAAGAGAAACCATACTTGGACCCGATAAGAACTACATGAACCAGACCCGGTAAAATAATATTCTTTTTATCATTGAAAAATTACATGTCTTAATCGAAACTCGGGCCAGGACCAAGTCTGGTATAAAATTTCACAAACTATACCTGAATCCATGTATTAACTCAAGTCTTAATCGGGTCTTCATATTTATCACTCATACCGGAACCCTATAGAGTTTGGTATAAGTCAAGTCTGGGTAAACCAGACCCATTAACTAGCATCCAAACAGACCTGTTGGATACACAAGGATATATCTGTCAATTCAAGATGCAAAATCATGACCTTTTGAGCTCAAAGTGGACTTGCTCATATGGCTGGTTCAGTGGGTGACACTTGAACAAATATTTAAATACTAAAAGCTTTGCTTTTGGCGCCATAGGCAACAAAATGATTCGATGCAGTGATGTTGATGGAACAACCATGCTGTAGTTCATCAGGGAGGGAAACCAAACCATTTAAAAATAGGAAAACCATGAACCTGTCATTTTTTAAAAAAGGAAAAAAGCCACAAGACATATATGGTTGGCCTTTAGCTTTTTTTTATTGTGAAAACTAGAGCACCCTTGTAGTTATAGGCATCACATGATTATAAAGAATCATGTGGCTCAATCTAAGGGGGCATCTACTTGTTAAAGTTAGGTGTGGAGCCCTAAGATCAAATATCATGTTCTTTTGGGGTTACTAGGGGTGTCAACGGGTCAGGTTTGATTTGGACCTATGTGGAACCAAATCCAGACCTGATTTATAATGACCGTACAAGTCCGGACTCGGTTTCAATCACACAACCATAAGAGAAACCATATCTAACAAATATCGTGAGATTTATGAAAACCTTGCGATAATATCATAAGAAATTGCCTAAAAGTTTAAAACGGCAATTTCTCGTGAGATTTTCAAAATATCATGAGATTTATGAAAAAAACAAAAATACCATGATTTAAACGCGATATTTATGTTTTAAACAGCTATTTATCATAAAAAAAATCATGTATTTTTATTTTTAAATATTTTTTATTAATATTTTCTTATAAAAAATATTTTTTATAATTTTGTATGTTTTTTTTATTGCCGAGATTTTGCCAAAAAATATGCAAGATTTATAAAAAAATTTCAATTTTTCACGAGTTTTTGACAAACAAGATTTTGCTGAAAAAAAAAAAACAATTGTCACTATGGCCGGAACTCATAAGGATTACATGAACCAGACTCGATGAAATAATAATTTTTATCTTTTTTTACATTAAAAATTACAGATCTTAAAGGAAACTTGAGTCGGGCTCGGGTCTGGTATGAAATTTCACAAATCATACTTGACTGCATATATTAATCATACCTTTCGGGTACCTTCTTATTTATCACCAAACCCTAGCCCTAAAGAGTTTGGAGACGAGTCCAGGTCAAATCCAACCCATTGACACCTCTATAGGCATTACTGTTTCTGCTTTCAAAGCCTCTTTGGCATTATTGCTGTGCATGTGCTCAAACTCTCTTTGTGATGGTGATGGAGAATCCAAGTGTGCTTTGATGACAAAACTAGTTTGGCTTTGAAAGTTCACAAGTTTGGAATAAGTTCTTTCTTTATTGGAAGATGCATTGGCTTTATCCCAATTTCTAGAACTAGCATATGGTACGTTTGTATGTCACTGAAATTCTGGAATTTCCTGTATTTTAGAATTTCCAGCTATCTGTCAGGATGCCATAAATACAGGATTATCAGTGGCATTCAAGTTAGGTTAATTTCCATCCATAGACAATCCAAAACTTTCATCAACTTAACCTACTAAAAATTGACAGCTTTAAATTCCAGGATATTCTGGATCTTTTTGTAGCAAAATGTATCATGGGTGTTTCTAATTTCCACGTCTTGTCTCTAGCATACATCATAGGGAACACCACTTTGAAAATTTAATGTGCTAAAAATTCCATCGAATTATGTGATTTTGAATCAATGCACAAATCTTGGTATTAGGAAAATCTTAACATGGAAAAATGTCGTGATAATTTATTTCTTTTTTTTTTTTGTTATTTGAGAATATCTAAAGAAAGTATTGGATATATAAGAAAATTATTAACATATTATATTCAATATTATAATACCATTTTTATAGTGATATTCTCAAAATAACAGATATTTTAAATATAGCACTTTTTTGGGTGATTACATTGGTTATTGAAAAGGGAAATTTTCAAATACCACCCAAGGATTTAGGTCTAATTCATGCGCTCACCAAAAGTTTGAAAATTCTCACCAAAGTTTTTGCTTTATTAAATGACCATGCTACCTGTATACCTTTCCCATATGAAAGGCCTATTTTTTAAGATTTTATTTTTTATTTTTTCATCTTCCTAACCCCTCTCTCTTGCATGAAAATAGCTAATTTGAGTTTGGGTCAAATGAGGATGCATTTAGTTAGAGTTTGGATATTTACCGGGTCAGCCATTGAGGAGCTGAAGTATATGATTTTTTAAGTTGCCAAACACGGACCCGGTTGTGCTATCATCTGGTTGGGTCATTGTCGGGTTTATTGGCTTTGTCGAATTTAAAGTTAATTATATGAAAGTTTTTCTGAAAATTGCTGCTAATAACAATTTGCTTGGTGTGGATGGCAGTAGATCAGGGAGAAACGGGCCCACCCTTCCTCGCCCTGTTTGGACCGTGGATGTAGGACATGAAACATGAATAGAGGCGGGGATGAAGGTTAAAGTCAAAACCCATGCGGGGATGGAGGCGAGGATGGACTTACGCTTTCCCCCGTCTTACCTTGCCCTGCTTCGCCCCATCCCCGATCCCCATTAGCAAAATGCTAAAATATTTTTTAAGGATGACAGTGGATCGAGGGAAAATGGGGCCCCATCCTCCCTCGCCCCGTTTAGACCGGGTATGGAGGACATGAAACGAGAATAGAGACGAGGATGAAGATTAAAATCAAAACCCGTGCGAAGATGGAAGGCAGAATTTTGAGATGAGGTTGGGGGAGGAGACCTTGTCCCCTGCCCCAGCCATGATCCCGGTCCACTGCCATAGTGGTGTTAGTCTCTTGCTTTTTATTGGGGAGATCAAGACTTAAATACATAAGATGCACACATTGACAACACTATTCATCTAGGGTCACATTTGCTCTAGAATAAGGGTAAATGAATAATTTTATCTCACCAACTATAAGGGTAAAATGCTAACTTCAAAATAGTTAGTGTTAACCCAAGGAGGACCCAACATTGATTTATGATTGAAGAAACTTGATTAAATAATGCTAAAACTTTGGTTGGAATTTGCAAATTCTTTGGTGTGTGCGGGCTGCCCATACGACCCTTTAAATATGTTAAGAGCCATGGAGTGAAAGCAAATAAACCGGTACAATAAAAAATATGTAAAAATGTAGGAAGAGATGCATTTATGAAAAGGAAGCATTCGGGTGTGAGGTATCCAGATATTAACCTGTTTCAATGAGTTATTAACATGATAATTTCAATCAGTAAAGGCATATATGTGTCGGGTTAATATTGGCTACTAACGAAGGTACCAAACTAATGAGCGAGACATCATAGGTGCAAGTTGTATAGACTCAATCTCACCACATGGTCGTGTTCAACATGGTTTGTTTGCTAAGGATCAAGCCTTGAATCATGCTTTTATGATGTAAAAATATGATCTTTTTAGTTATGAAATTTTGGCTATTGCTTTTTGGACCCCTTTAAAAGCCTAATTACTTGTCATAATCACGTAATTCAAAATAAGATTCTTTCACATTCATAACATTTGTTGTAAAATTATTGGGAATTTTTGAAGAAAAGAGTGATTTCTACTCATTAGTTATGTACCTTCATTGGTAGCAAATACTAACCCTATGTGTCTCAATGCTAGTATTCTCAACGAATGCAGCTTTTTAACTCTTCTTAGTTAAGCTATATTTGCAAAAGAAAGACTTTTAAAATTTAGAACTTAGGAAGGAGAATATTTACTTTTGTTTTTGAAAGGCTAGGAAGGAGAATATTTATGCTTTTATAAAAAGCCTAAACTTAAGGACGTGAGCCACAAATTTAAAGTACAACATTGAAATATGATTCCCCCAAGCCTTTAACTTACTCCAATGACTCCTGTTTTTGTGATTAAATTTGCCCATGGTTTTTGTACGATTTCTAGAGGCCATGGGGTGACCTAGTTCAAGAGAGAGATGAGGCAGGCATGTAGGCGGCACTCTACACTCTTGAGAGAGTTTTTTTTTTTTTGGAAGACGTGGAACCTTCGCCGAAGCGAGGAGAACCCCAAATGGGGGGCCACAACCACCCTGCCTTATGTGACCCACCTCGAAAAGTTATGGACACACCCATGCACCAGTGGGGTTTGATCCGGTGCCTTCGTCTCAGCACCTTCACAACCACCCCACTGGCCATGCATGCGACCCCCCGGGTGTGAGAGAGTTTTCTAAAATTTAATCTTTTTCTTTAAGTTGTTTTTATTTACAAAAGTTCTATACTACTTATAAAGGAGTGATGAAATGAAGGCAATTATATAGTTTGCACTTGATTATTCGTCTCTTTATGCTATTTAGTTCAGAATTATATATATTTTGCACTTGATTATTCTTCTATAGATTACAATTTACAAGTCAGTGCAAACATTCATCTATTTATAGGTAAAAAGTAGGTCAAGACGACAGTTTATATTATATAAACTAATTAGATCTCTAAAAATAGAGAGAATTAGGGAAGAAAAGGATCATTAAAGTTTTGGAATAAAGCCGCAAGAAGCAATATGATTGTAGACTAGACACCTTAATTTTGACTTATTTGGATCATGGGTAAATTGGATCTTGGATCAGATTTCTCAAACATATTGTTTCTGGTTCAAAAGAAGGTAGAATTAGCTTGCAATGTATTTTTGACCTACAAGAAGACATTTTTGATATTTTTATCAAAAAGGTCAAATATTCTAAAATGCATTACCTTACAAATAAAATAAACGTGAATCTAATTAGATGCCTTGGGAGGGATTTATTACCAAAACAGCAAAGTCTGCTCAAGACACGACATGTAGGCCCCATTTTAAATGCATTTTTTGGCCAGTCAAATTAATTTTTGGGTCTTGAGCTTAAAGTAAAAGTTGAAAATAAATTTGTTATCTTTCAAATAAAAAACAATTCACTTTAAAATGAGTTATGTTTTGGGAGTTAGAATAAAAACAAGAGTTGTCCAAAACGTGTTATTTTTTATCAATTTCACTTACTTAAATCATTGATTTTCAAGTCTTAGGCCTTCCAAAACCTTAGGATAAGCCTAGTAATCATGTAAAAACCCGTTTTCTTTCTCCTTAGGATAAGCCATATAGTCTCAACCAATCATGGCGTGTCACCTCATTTTTTTTTTCAACAAATAGAAACAATTTGCTGCATATCATTAAATCTGGATATCTTGATCCAAAATCCTATTTTTTTTTTAGGTCCAATATCGATTTAAAACTCTATAAATAGGGCAGTCCTCTCTCATTCTAGCCATCTAGAACTGGAGTAAGGTTACCTTGTAGAACTAAGACCCTACCTTAGCTTAGGTCAAACTTACTCTATTGAACCATCTAGCTCAGTCAAAGTAGTTCTAGGTCAACCTCCTAAGCTCACTGGGTCCACCCTGCTGGACTCATACCCATAGAGCCTCAACCCTGTGGAAGCTTGCTAGAAGCGTATCATGCTCCCAAAATCATCTAAGAGGGCTACGTGGTAAGCAAATTTTTTCATTTATTTTCATTAGATTAGATTTTCCTAACATGTCATAGTTTGTTTGTGTTTTTTTTTTTAACTTTGGTGGTCCCTAGCACCATTAAAATCTCGTTTTTTCATTTCAAAAGTCTGAAAAGAAGTACAGAGCACCGGTTACGCAAATAACCAAGCAATGAAGCGAAGGTGTTGATGGAGTTAATCCTTCGCCACTTGGGAAGAAAAGGTGATCAACTTGCAGGTCAAGCACTTACATTTTTTAAATTCTAATTTTAAAATCTTATTTATCTTTTTAAAACCTTTTTGGTATGATATCCAGCATATCCACAATGGTAAGGTGATAGACATTGTACTAGGGCTGGGAAATGAACCGAGTAGCTTGCAACTTGGCTTGGTTCAGCTGAATGAGACAAGCGCGAACAAAAGGTGCTTGGCTCGTGTAAGCTAGTAAGCACTTAACATATAGAATTTAGGTGTTCTATTTATTACAAGAGAGAGTTTTGTACATCTGGTTAGATTATATGGCATCGATGGGCATGGATTTCTACGGTGCCCAAAATTTGGAAACAAACATTGGAGCGTAGATTTACCTCGGTGGGCATGCCAAAATGCATGTTGGACCCCCTTTTCCACGGAAACGGTTCCCGGGGGTCCAATTCTATTTCCGCAGCAGTGGAATCCACCGAAGGGGGTGCCGCGGCACCCCATTCCGTGACATGCAAACGCCTCCTTAAGGTTTATATCCCATTGTTCAACTTTAGATTTTACACAACTTTTTCTCATGGCCCTGCTTGACTGGAGATGGAGCTCGACTCATCTAATTATGAGCTTGAGCTGAGTTAAATGGCAAACAAGAGGCAATTTTGAACAGCTAGTTAGAGTATATGGCATGTGAGAGAGAGGTATAAGGCTCAAATCCCATTGTTGGCAACCTTAAATTTTACACATTTCTTTACAAAACCAGCTTGTGGGTCGGCACGGTTTGAGATGGAGCTCAGATCGTCTAATTACGAGCATGAGCTGAGGCCACGCTTAGTTAAATAGTAAACGAGCCGAGCCCAAACAAGCTTGGCCCGGCTCGTTCGGCTTGTTTACCAGCCCTAGTTGTAGCTTTAGATAATAAGGAATGACCAAAGGATGATGAGAAACCAATTAGATCTCCATCTCTTAGCTTTTTCATGGCTATTTAGTTGGTAGCTTCTTCATGGTTAGTTTCCCATCTCATTTGGGCCAACAATCTTTTCTTTTTTGGCTTTCAAGCAAGTACTGTCACGAACTTGACGGTGTGAAGTTTGGTGAAGATAGGTCTACACCTTCCATGAGAATCATTTTCTCACCCAAAATGAGAGAATGTTTCTCACTGGCTCCATTGTCTCGCATCAAAGCAAACATGAGAGCGGGGCATGAGAAAATGACTCTCATTTGCTGCTAGAATCAGAATCACAAGGGAATTGCAAGCTGTTTCATACGATTCCAATTCACATTTGTTTTGGAATCTTATGGTGGGCAGCAAAGCAAACATACTCTTGATTCTGCCCACTATGCCTTGTCCTAGTAGGTGTCTGTGTCATTTCTATTCTGCATGTACAATCCTCTCAAGTAATCCAGTCAACTCCTTTCCCACCTTTAAAAAAAAAACGATTCCAAACCCGGTGATCCATCAGTTGATGAAAGATCCCAATGCACAAAAATGCATGTTGGGTCTTTGAAACAGTTCGAATCATTTCCATAATAATCAGTTTAATCTGTTTTATCGAGAACCTTTCCTACAATATAGAATTAGTCTAACGAGCTACTACAATGGAAGCGTTTCAGCTACCTTTATTGCCAGCAACTGAAGGATAGGGTTACAAGTTCCTTCCTTTCGTTGATGCATGGGCTTTCGGTGAACTACTTAGACTTAAAACAGAACCATAAATCATAGGAACGCAGACTAAAGCGAATCAAATTCATATACCAGATGGATCACCTCACCATATATAAAACATAATTTATCTTTCAATTCCTTCTAATTGAGCTTTTAGATCTGTCATGATACCTCTAGAAGTAGAAAGAACTACAACCTCTATCCCACCATGATGGCAGTGTGTGGCGGCTCCATTTGAAATTCCAGAACCTTGTCCACCAAAGAGGCTAGATACTGAACTGGGCGCTGCATCACAACTACATATCTGTCAAAACAGGTTTGATAAACTAGTCTGAATTGATCAGGTAGAATCCAATGCATGCCCAATCTGAACCCGGATAACTATAAAACTCGTTAAGAAGAGAGCATGTACACTGAATTTGGTAGGACTTAGCCAGATCCAGATCCAAATTCAGGAAAAGACCCCATGCTTGTAGTCCCATCCCCAAGGGATTCCAAGTCACCAAGTCAGAAACCTTACTAATTGTGTTGGTGACAATTCTCTAGCCGCTCGCCAACTGTGCATCCCTAACCTATGGGGTATGTTGTGATATATTGGTATCGACTATCGCGGATATGAACTTCACCAATAAATTCTAGACAGTCATTGGTAATTAATGTCTAAAAAGAAGAAAAAAAAAACTTGTGTGATTTTCTATCTATGAATGACTAAAATCTTGATTTTTTTTTATTCCACCATAGAGTTGGCAGGAAAAGGTTAATTGTTTCTTGAACGAGGACAAAGTAAAAGACCCCAGATCCATCTCATACGCAGAAAATGGGTAACAAAATGGGATTAATTGCAAATTGTGCATGAAACCCTCTTCCATCAGGCAGAAAACAGAGATGTGCTTTATGAAATTCGGCTTCTTCAAGGAATCACTTCAAATTCCCACATTCTCAGAAACATATGCAGCAGCGAGAATCATGAATTTACAATTTCTATTCTATGTTCCGACAGGCGAGAAGTCGGGGAAGGGATGTGCACGGTTAGTGACCTTTTTTTTTGTATAATCTAATTGATAAACCCTCCGAATCACCAACTGCACATTGACTGGCCTCCGGTTGAGATCTCCACCTGCCCACCGGGGAGAATACTAGCTTCAGCCTTGTGGCAAGGGACACCACCTGTGGGTTTTGAATTTGTGACGTCCAGTCAACTTGGTGACATTTCCAAGCGGTCCCTACCAGATGAGCAGAGCCCCTGTGGGCATGCACAGTTAGTGTCTTAGGGTTCAAGTCATGAGAGCCACTTCATACAAAAGGCAGAAGTTAGATGCCATCAGACCAAAATTGGAGTAAGCCGCAGACAATTTTACCCAAAACGACAGGATTTTCAACCAGCATGAATATGCAGGGCATGGTGAACAAAATTAATCTCATATCACAAATAAACTGTATATTGAAAATAAATAAGCCAAGATCTTCAATGATTCAAATTCCCCATATTCACCATTGTCAGAAAATACTTGCTGGAATTTTCTCCAAGATGTGGTTCTTTTGTTTTTTTTTCCAACCCCAACTCATGCCTCGTATTCACTTCAAAAAGTACAGACACCCTCTATTAAGGAGAGGATATAACTTTTACGCCAAGACTATATGAATTTTGACTCTCGTCTTCAACATGCCCTTGGCCTCAAACTGCTGTCAAGGGGCGGCTTCTTCTCCAGGGACTGCCATCACTTTCTAGTTAAATGCCCAAACAGATTTTTTGTTTTTTGAAAAAAAGAAGTGGGCATTGTTGGTCGATCAAAAGCCAAGGAACAGACCAAATAGCAGTTAATCATCCCAATCATCATCCCACCCATCCTTCTCAGGGGCTCTAGAGGTGTGACCATTCATGGGTCTGACACTCGGCCTTTCCGCTGCTTCATCTTCCCAACCATCATCCCAACCTCGGTCCCAGCCATCAGCTGAATCGACCTCCAGTTTTCCGGCATTGGTTGAGACTGGGTAATCCGATTCGGGCAACCCCATTTCAAGCTCATGGTATCTCACACCATTGTGGCGCTCCTGTCTTCTAAATTTACAACAAATCCACACTCCACCAACTGCCAAGACAGTAAAAGCCAGGAAATATGCACCATACGTTGGTGTCACGAGAGAGGTGTACCCTGGAAGGTCTGGAAATATGCTACTGGAAAATTGTTTCCTTTGGAGTATGCATTCCCCATTTCCAGCATTCAGAATTATTTTTGATACTTCTTGTGCAACATCCGGCAGCTTAATCTGAAAGGTTGAAATACCATCAATTCAGCATTATTGTTCAGAGCTGAAAGAACGTCATGCCTCATTCGTGGACTACCACTGATTTGGCTTAACATAAGAGGGCTTGTAATTCCCAGATCCTGCATTACCAAAATGATACAATTTGCAGGTTCTGCATACAGCTCAAGCAGATCTGCCTTAACACTATTCCTTCAACAGGTAGCAGATATAGAAACATGCATGCAAACACAATAAAAATTGTTCATTTTATAAATATCATTTGACTATACACTAGAAAATTAAGCAAATATAGAGGCTAAAACAAGGTACGATACTTTGATCAAGATTTAAAAGGTATTTAACAAAAAGGCATGCTAGTTGTAGGCCCTAATTCTAAGACCATATGTAGATTCGTTTGTATGATGACTTGCACTCTATTGAATGGAGAAAAAATGCATGCTCACCACAATAAACTTGAGTGAGTTTTCGGCTGAAAGGATTGATAACATATGCTGACAACAGATGGGGCACATTATCTCTAAGCAAATTAGCACAATGGGCGAATAAAGGACAACACAGTGATCTGTGGACAAAAAGATATCACAAGCAGATAACTTTCAGGTTTCACAAAAAATCACATGGAGCACTGCCTTCCAATTCCTTGAAACAAACTGTGCAGATCTAAAAAGCACATCGCAGAAGAGGAAAAACATTCTCTTTTAATACAGGTGGAATAATTATCAGTGAAAAACAGAGGGAGCACAAGTTATGATACTTTCAAGCAAAAACAATTCAGGAAAGCTGCAGGTTGGAATGCACACCTTGTGGACCAAGAATTATTTGAGTATTAAGAAACCAAGTCTAGTAGCATTTTATTCCAATAATGATTTACATCCTAACAAGGGGACGGCAAGTAATGGATGGTTTAACAAGCATACCTGCTGTGTTTGGTGCCTTTTAAGTTGCAATTCTTTATGAAGAGCAGAACCCGAAGCAGTGATATTAACATCTAGCTCATCCTCCCCATCATTGCGAACCACAATAAGTAACTCACTGGATCCTGCAGAATAAGAAACTAAAATTATCTCATACCCTGAAAATACACAATAGCAAAAGAAACTGCAAGATTGGTTTTAGTCTTCAATATGCATTGACATCTCTAGGTCAAACTTATCAAAAGCATAATAAATGGTTTTATGGTAGCATGAAACCATAGTCACCTATATCATTCAAGGTATTTTCTCGGTGAGGGTATTTCCCGAAGAGATTTTCAAAAGTTGGAAAATCTCAGGAAAATCTTGGGAGTTTAAAAATATTGAAAAGTATAAGTAATAAGACAAAAGATAAGAAAACAATAGTTTTGCATGATTTTTCTTGCAAAAATATAAAGAAACAAGTTTTAGAAAGTTTTAAAATAGAAAAGAAACAAAAAATAGAAAAATGTATGCTCAAAATATTAAAAATTGAGTTTTTTCCCCAAAATAACGTGACAATATTACAATATTTGAAGTATTGGCAATATTGTGAAAATATTGTGATAAATTGCAGATAATATCAGTTTACTTGATATCTCCAATATTATCGTGATATTTTCAAAATATCGCTGATATAGGTGACACTGCATGAAACTATAAGAGCTAGAAACCTTTGATCACTTATTTTTTTATGATCTCCCATAGAAATATAATAATTTATCTTTACTTAATTAGATGCCAAAATGTATCAAGAGTACAAATAACTAGGATACAGTAGAAAGTTAATATGGGAAAGAAAAAGCAGCCGATAATGACAAAATGGAGCTAGTCTCTTAAGTGTGGATGCAAGGAAGAGAATCTCCCAAAGTACACATTCCAATGGAACAATTGTTAAAATATGTTGATCCTTAAATGTACATATATATATTTATATATATATATATAAAGATACGTATACATATATATATATATATATATGTATACATATCTCTATTTATATATATATAAAAATATATATTTTATCTTCCTAAAATACCCTCAAGGGTATTCTTGTAAATTAGCATTTTACGCATATTCCAATTGGAATATGCATTGTAATTTTTGTTTTATTTTTATTTTTATTTTTTGTTTTTTATATTTTTGGATTTCGTACCACATTGGGGGCCTCCCAAAAGTGACGTTGGGAGCCCCCAACGGTCACAAATGTGACCGTTGGGGGCTCTCCAACGTCCCCTTTGGGAGCCCCCAAGGTGGTCCCTTTTCATGCTTATAAATAGGGGATTTCCCCTTTGTATTTTGTATTCTTAAGGGAGCTTATGCTCCATTGTAATGGGGTTTTTACCCCTTCTCCATTATTCTTCAATGATATGCAACTTATGACTTTATGTCATATTTTTCCCTTTTTATGGGTTTTATGTGTTAGCACATTATGTGCTTATGTTGTTTCCCTTTAATGGGTATATTTGCACTCCGCGTGCATAAGTATGGGTTCATTATTGAACCCAATGGATTCCAAGTCACTTTCTAACATGGTATCAGAGCGAGGTCACGATGGGGTTGTCCTTTGGTGCAACGGAAAGCGTGTCGCTCAAGAAATGGTGAAGTATTCATTGCTCTTCCTTTTTGCTTTGAAGTTATTCGGTATGTATCCCTTTTCTTAAAGTATTATGCATTTGAAAATATGTTTCTTGCATATAGTTTGTTCGTTTAATGGTTATGATAGTTGAATTATGTCTTTTCACATTTCGTGTGCTCGTATATTTTAAAATTATCTCCCTCAAATTTGGTGAACTCGTTTGTTGTTCAAATATATAATTTGTGTTTATCGAACTACTCATCGCATATAATAACAATTTATGTTTTTTTAAAATTACCTTCAATTATGTGAGATTTATAATTCTTACATAACTATCTCATGATTGACCTATAAGTTAATTTTTTAAAATTATATATATGATTTCTTGCTAAAGTAATGATCTTTGCTTAAAATTTCTTAACTCTCATATGAACCCTAATTTGATTTGAGTTCCTCTTTTGATTATGAATTTTAGTGCATTTTTTGAAAAAATTGATATAATCCTTATATGAAAATCTTTCACATCTAAAAATCTTTGTTGAATCCTAAAGTAGTTCTTGTTAATGATAACTTATAAGAACTCCTAAAAGTTTTTCAATGTTTCTTTTTTGAAAAATTGTTTATGATAAACCATTAGGAAAGATTTTTTAAAAGGAATTTCTCACACTACATAGAGTGCATAGTTCATCTTTTGCATCCTTTTGGTATAAATGATTTCATTTTTCATCTTTATAAACTTGTTGGTTTGTATTTTTCATAAGGTTTCGAAACCTCTTAATAATATCTTTTAAAAAATGCCTACATTGGCCACAATATGGTTTTCTTTGTCCTCAATTGCAATTGTTAAAGTTTGAGAATTTCAAGCATTGCTCTTTTTATAAAGTGCATACTTGCTCACTTTTGTGTATTTTTGTGTTTTGTGCACATTTGTTTCTCAAATATTTGCGCTTGTATGCATTCACTCTTTTTTTATGAAATACATGCCTTCGAGCATATTTGTTTACACCTTGGTGTTTATTTGTTCAAGTATTGTATGAGTGCCTTCGTGCACATCTTTTATAGAGCCTTTTGTGCTCACATGTGTATTGTCTCTTCGTAGACATTTTTGCATTATGGAGCCTTTATGCACATTTATTTTTGTGAAAAATATAATGAATTTAGATATTGAATTCTTTTTAAATCATTGTAATTGTTTTTAGCACTTTGAATGTTTCCGCATATCTCATCACAATCAAAGTTTTTTTTTAAAAATTGTTGTATGGGATTTAATCCCAAATTTATAAATTTTTAAGTGTTTTAAATATTCATTCCTTGAGTATTGTGTTAAAGCCTTCTTTGTGAACCATTACGGTTCTTATGATTTCTTTGATTAAAAGCTTGATTGTCTTGATGAATTCTTTATGTTGTGTTTATTGCTTAATAAGTCCTTTTTTGTATAAATGACTTGTTTGAAGATTAAGCATAATTTGTGTTTATGCAAAATTGTTGTTATAAAGCACATTATTGATTATTGGACCTTTTGATTCAATCTTTTAATCGGTCCTCTTTTCTTTGAAAAATGATTCCTTAAGTGTTTATTGCCTTTTTGTGGCATTTATATTTGTCCATCACATGTTATTTAATGCATCTTTTATTTGGCCTTATTATTGTTATATTAGAGATGTTTGTTGAGGTGAGTTATGGGCACCTCGTGTTATATCATTTTAGTTTGTCCACCTTCCATATTATAGATGGTTGTTGAGGTGAGTTATGGGCACCTTGGGACTCTAAAATGATTTGTTGTATGATCTCTAATTATGAGTGTGTCACTCATTTTTTCTCTTGTGGCCATTGATATTATGGATGCTTCTATGTAAATGTGATGGACATATGGTGTTTTAAAACCTTAAATGTTTTAAGGTATATTAAAAATCAAGGGTTTTGGGATTATTGCCCAACCTTTTCTTGTTTATAAATCTTATGAGTGCATTTGCACATTTATGATTTTGTGTTCTTGTGATTTTGCACAAGTATTCTAAGTGTTCTTGGTGTGTGTATGTTCACACATTTGTTCTCAAGAATTTTATTTTATCGATTATAGAATCTTGTTGAAGATATTTTTTACATGCATGTTATTGTTATGAGAATTCATTTTAAAAGGAGTATTGTTTTATTCGAGGTTTATTTTCATTACAAGTTTATTGCCTCAAAAGTCTTTTCCTTTTATGCCCATTATCTAAGTGTCATCATATGTAGACAAGAATTTTATTACACCTTCGTGTGTTTTTAGCCATTTGTTGGCTTTTGCTCTCTTGGTCTAGTAGCTGAACACACTTGTCTTGAGTGTTTTTATATGTAGACAAGGCACGTTGATTCACACCATGGTGTGTGATTTTTAGCTTATGTTGGCGTTTGTGTCCTTGTTCTAGTCGCTTAAGATATATGCCCATGGTTGGCTTATTTCACTCATTTCAAGTGCTATCATATGTAGACAAGAGATGTATTATGTTTTAGCCCATGGTTGGCTTATTACTCTTGTTCTAGTAGCTGAACATACTTGGTTTTAAGTGTATTTTTTTACGTAGACAAGAGATACTTTTTAGTCCATGTTGGCATGTATTCTCTTGTTCTTGTCGTAGATGCACTTATTTCAAGTATTATTATATGTAGACAAGAGGTTCTTTTACACACCTTTGTGTGTGTCTTTGGCCTTTAATGGCTTTATATTCTTGATCTAGTAGCTTATACACTTGATTTATGGGTTTTGGAGGACTAATGAGGAAGATGTTTGTAATGAATAAACTATTGTTGAAATTTGCAAAATTTCATTCATGACTTGTGTTTTTCAAGCAAATCATATTTTTGATATGCATATCAAGTTGATTTCTTAGCATATTAAGTGCTTATGGTTTTTGCCACCCTTATATGCAAAATGTGTATTAAGTATGTCTTTCATAAATGATTTTAAAACCTTGTGAACTCTTGGGTTTATTTTGCCTAAAGTATGCTTGGAGACTTTGTTTCTCTTGTTTGGCACTTCATTACATGTTTGAAGCATGTTCATTAATGAGTTCTTTGAGTATTAATTCATTTCATGATAAGTATATGCATATGCTCTTTATGGCCTTTTTGGGCCCTCATTCAATAATGTTTATGTATATCATGCCTCTTCGTAGGCTTATTGTGGTGTCCCTTAGTAGACCATTTTGTTATTCCCCATTATGGGGTTATATTTGTCCAACGTTGGACCTTATGAATGCATTATGCATTCTTGCAATTTATTTCTGCATAATTTGCTTCCGCTCATTTTGTTTTAAACATGATATATGAGATTTTGAAACTTTGGTGTCATTTTTGCATAATTTGCATCTCTTCTAACCTGTGCTAGTTAGAAATGTTCCATTTGAATAAAAGTACAAAGATTTGTTTTACTTGTTTCTTTGTTGTTATTTCACAGGATCTTGGAGATAGGACAAAGAGAAGTACCCTGGATAGTTCGGAAAATTTGAAGACAATAGGAGGAAGACCTTTTCAAGTTCCATTGCATCCTTGCCGGAGCCTCTTGGAGTCTTGCCCTTTGTTCAACCTTTTCGTTTCCCCGCAAAGATTGAGGGGGGGTGTTAAAATATGTTGATCCTTAAATGTACATATATATATTTATATATATATATAAAGATACGTATACATATATATATATATATACATATCTCTATTTATATATATATATATAAATATATATATTTTATCTTCCTAAAATACCCTCAAGGGTATTCTTGTAAATTAGCATTTTACGCATATTCCAATTGGAATATGCATTGTAATTTTTGTTTTATTTTTATTTTTTGTTTTTTATATTTTTGGATTTCGTACCATATTGGGGGCCTCCCAAAAGTGACGTTGGGAGCCCCCAACGGTCACAAATGTGACCGTTGGGGGCTCTCCAACGTCCCCTTTGGAAGCCCCCAAGGTGGTCCCTTTTCATGCTTATAAATAGGGGATTTCCCCTTTGTATTTTGTATTCTTGAGGGAGCTTATGCTCCATTGTAATAGGGTTTTTACCCCTTCTCCATTATTCTTCAATGATATGCAACTTATGACTTTATGTCATATTTTTCCCTTTTTATGGGTTTTATGTGTTAGCACATTATGTGCTTATGTTGTTACCCTTTAATGGGTATATTTGCACTCCACGTGCATAAGTATGGGTTCATTATTGAACCCAATGGATTCCAAGTCACTTTCTAACAACAATTCACAGCCTTTAGGTGATAAGAGTATAGCTCCAATGAAAACATATTTGCTCAAGACCACATCTATCATCTAAAAGCCATCCTAAATCTTATAAAAGCAGCAGGGGTACTAGGTGCCAAAAATTACAAGCTTTATTACTTTTCTTAAAATGACATTTTTGCCAATGTGTTGTAATAGTGTAATTATTATTTTTTCCCTTCTCCATAGAGTTCTCCAAAAACAAAAAAATTGTTACTTACATGGCATATTGTAAATTTTCCTAAAACAATAAAAACGTGTAGCCACTTAAATAACAATTAGAAAATGGTGAAACAACTCTCTCACACACATTCAAAATATCTCGACGTTTTTAAGTAAAGTCTTTCTCTCTCTTAAAAAAATTACATATTTAAACTAGGAAACGGGTGAGATCCTCTCTCTCTCTCTCTTTCCTAAATTATCTGCATATTAAACAACTCCTTATCCAAAACCTCTTACTCCTAAAACATCCCTCCCTCTCATTCCCTTTCCAAAAATGCCTCTATCTTTTTGCTAAATTATGTCCATATTAAATAACTTTCCAAAACCTTTCACTTACTCCAAAAATATCTCTCCCTCTCCTCCTCTTTCCAAAAATGCCTCTCTACTGCTTTCAATACTCCAAACATACTCTGTGTGTGTGTGTGATGGTCAATACCAGAAGCTTGTCATTTGGCATAAACCCAGCCAGGTCAGGCTCATCTTCCTGTGTTGCATCAGTTTTCAGTTTAGAATGTCCTTTGGGTGGTCGATATTGGGATACTATCGAATTTGGAATCATGCCAATTGTTTAGTTGTGGTGGTCGATATTGTATGTCTAGTGGGTATTGGATTTTTCATTTCCTTGTTTTGTTTTGTTTATGTTAGTTTTATGATATGTTTGTGCGTGGTTGCCTTATAAGAATACTTATAGAAATTGTTTTATTTGATTAAATGATTGAATTGAGCATCTTTCTGTTGAATTAAATATAAGTATTATACTGTAATTCCAAAAGAATTGAAAGAAAGATTGCCTTCATGGGGAAAGGCTTTGTGTAAGTTGATTGTTTTTTAAAGTTAATCGAGCCTTATTTTCAATCCCTTGTAGTCCAGCACATAGTTACCGAAAGCACCCCTATAGGAGGGGAAGAGCGCTTCCAAAGCGGCAAGCGCCACACTTCTCCCACAAAGGGGAAGCAAGGGGAAACTTGCTTCCCATTTGTATGTGCTTTCCACTCCTCAAATAGCTTCCCTTTCGTTTCCCCCTCGCTTTCCCTTTGTTTTTGGTGTTTTTCATGTCTATTTTTTTTTAGCTTCCCCCTTTTTCCTTTGTGTTTTCCTTTTTTGCTTTTCATATGCTTTCACAATTGTTTCCAAAACGAATCCCACTTCCCACAACTTTTTAACACTCGCTTCCCCGCTTCCCGTATCCATTTCGCTTCATGGTAACTATGGTCCAGCACCTGAGGAGTCTGGTCCTAGATTCGGTGGACCTCAGAATTCACAACATAGTTTTGGAATTAGTAATGAGTTGCAGCCTTGTGGTGCTACAAGTTCTAACCGTCTGATTTATTGGACTTGCAATTCACTTAAATCCAAATAGACCAGACCATATATATGTCAAATTTGACCGGTTTCAAACATATATTGTTCAATCCATGTTAGTACCAGACTGATACATACCTAATAATGGTTCAAATCCAGATTGGAGATCAACCAATTTTGCATCCCTTGAATTCAGATCAATCAGATCCTTATTGATCAACATCAGAATTGGATCATATGCCCACCCCTCAAAAGTTAATCTCCACCAACAAAATGGAAGAAAGTAAGGGCAAGAAAGATATCTAAAGATTAAGAACAACTAAGTTATTTTATTTATAAAATAAGGGTAAAATGGAAATTTTTCAAATGATAGAAGAATAATCACAAGATCTTCAAAGACTAATAATCTTCAAAAATATGATTTTTTTTAAATATCACTTATTTGAAAAATATCATGTTTTTTATGATATATTATCATGTTATTAATATGATATTTATATTTCTATGTATTTTATATATTTTTAAAATGTAAATAAACTGATAAGTTCCCCAGATTTTCTACAAAAATGATTATTTTTAAATTATCATGAATTAATAAAACCACATGGGATCATATTTAGTGTAATATCATCTATATATTTACAAGAATCTCAGAAATGATAATGTGGTTCAAATTTAAATGGTGTCTCTACATGTTTGTTGCCCATTTGATCCGTCTGTAAGGACAGGCTGTTTTCTAGTGTGCATAACATATGGAGTAGCTAGGAGTGCGAGAGATCTAAAGAGCTTGATTTACTAAACAAACAATAAAATACTAAAATAGGAGTGGGCTCCACTAGCTAAAAGAATTCTATTGATTGTATCATTCATACATACCTGACCATAAAGATGTGTTCTACATGCTTGATTTTATAGGAATCCACTCTTGTATCATCCGATTCTGATATGCAGGTAGGTTTTTGTAAAGGTTTAAAAATCGACGGCCTGAGATTTTCATAAATATTCAAGGATTAAAAATCATTTTTTTAGAAAAAAACATGATCCACGTGCAGTTCCCTAGTAAATTGACCATGTAGAGCACATTTATACGGTCAGATTTAAGGAAAACATGGAAAAAACCCTTTGAAACCCAGTTAGCCAACAGTTAGCTAGAAAAGTGGTTAGCAGCTACCAACCTCTCTCTCTCTCTCTCTCTCTCTCTATCTATCTATCTATCTATCTATCTATCTATATAGATAGATAGATAGAGAGAGAGAGAGAGAAAGAGAGATCCTAACCAGACTATAACTGTCCTAACCACTTCAAAAAATCATAGTTGCAAATGCCTTTAGCTTAATCTCAACCTGTAGATGTGTTTATCAATGCTTAATCTAATCTGATACATCTTTTCCACTATAAGTTCAAATAAAGTAATTACCTGCAACTACGCTTTTTTGTAACCAACTATCGGAGTAAGGAGGATAAGCTAGTTAGGTAATATATATATATATATATATATATATATATAAATTTCCTAATGAACAATAAAAATGCATTAGATTGGTTGATAGAGCATGTGCATTTGCATGAGCAGTACATGTATGGGTTTTCAAGAAATCGTGAGAAACCATAGCTATTAGTTGCTTTGCAAATGGCACTTCAATCTTCAGTTCTTTTTTATGTCCCAAAAAGTTTCCTCAAAGTGGAAAACACCGTTCTTAGTTCAGTTAAAGACAACACATTTCTTCTTTTAGGGGAAATCAGGTCACAGTTGCTTGATACCGAATGGAACCCAATTACATCATATCAAAGCGAAGGATATCAGAGAATCCAATTATTGCAAAAATACTTGTACTCTATCAGAGGGGCATTGTGTTGCACTCATGAACCTTGATCCTCCATGATATTATAATTACTACCATGGAAGCTTGGTGGGGAAGAACCCCAAATAGGACCACTTATAGTTTTGGAAGCACCTTCATTAATAAGTGGATGCTGCTAAGAAAAACATTCATTAGGGTTAGTGTAGGCACAAGAAATAGATATAAACCTATACAGTTAATGGGTTCTCTATCTTGGGCAGCAAACTACAATCTACCACCTGGTATTCCAAGCATACTTAAATCCATTCTAGTCACCCCTTTGGGCCTTTGCAACCTGTGACCTGCAACCAATGGATCTGATGACTATAAAAGCCATCCAAGTATGTGTTGTGCAATTCCACCTTTTCCACATGGAGATTCAAAGGAATGTCAAGATATTCTATTAGGAATCAAATTGGAAATAAAAGTAGGTATTATGAAACTCGATTTTTGGTTGTCAAGGTAGAAGTTGACACACTTTTGTTTCCACTAATCTTTAAATGGGTAGCAGCCAAGAATTCTCCAAGCTGTGGTGAAGTCTTCAAAATTATTGTAGAGTTCCATCCCTACATATCGCATGCACTCCATGTATTTTGGAGGCATAAGTAGAGGGGCTCTAAGGACCTGGATCTTGTTTGAGGGCCACATTCATCCCATTCTGATAGATCAAGCTAAAGGTTTCACCTATTATGTTGAAAAGGTGAAGCAAAGGAGGTCCTCTTGTCAAAGTCCTGATAAGTGTAAACCAGAGTTGCCAGTCGGGGAAGCAGGAGCGGGATGCAATTCGGGAAGTGGAAGCAGAAGCGGGAAGTGAGGCAAGAAAAAAACCAGGAATCATCTCGGAAGCGTGGGACAACTTAGAAACAAACCAAGAATCATCTCGGAAGCGACCTAGGAAGCGAGGGGAAGCGTAAAAACAAAAGTAAGAAAAAAAAACACAAAAAAAATGAAAAAATAAGGAAAAGCGAGGGGTAAGCAAACTTCCCCTAAATGGGAAGCATGCTTACCAATTTTTTTTGTGCTTACCTGCACGTTTCGGAAGCGCCATGTTTCACGCTTCCAAAACGTACATCGGGGAAGTGCCCTTCCCCATATAGTGGTGCTTTCGGTAACTCTGGTGTAAACTGCCATGGATGTAGATGATGTTGATACAATCTCTCCATCTTCTTCTACGGCCCACTTGTACCAAGATGGAGTGAAGTCATCCACTTCACAACATGAAACGTGTTTTCACGTGTCCCCTTTCAAGATGGATGCCATAAGATTCTTCATATGTTGAAATATCAATAAGCTAAGATACTGTTAGCCTTAATGCACACCCTGTTGATGAAAGCCAACTGGCTATTTTGAGAATAAGAATACAAGTCCTTTTCTCCATTCACTCTTCTGATTCCATTGCATTAATTGAGAAATGCTTGATAAGAGGAAGATTTTTCTGGAATGTTGAAAATACTATTTTCTCCCTTTTTGGGTTAGTGCAAGGATGGGTTGTAGAGTTCTTCTACGAAGGCCTTGTTTAGGACCTTTTGGTAGAATTCTTGCAAGATGCTAAGAATCAAGGATGTAGAATTTACAAATTTCACAAAATCTTTTGAAGAGGCATATTTCAAACCCATCCAATCCCTGTGCTTTGTTGATGAATGCAAGTATTGGGGACCAACCCGTGGGGTGGTCCTTCCATGATTTCTCCCTTACCAAATTTAGCAAGGTATCTAGGAATGTAGTCTATGTTGTGTTGTATTTTCTGTACAATAACTTTTTCCCGACAATACAAAAATTCCATGATTGATTGGAGAATAACTGAATCTTGAGTTTCTCCGTTCAATAACTTCTAAAGTTGAGGCCAGATCCAACCTTTAGGTTCCCAAAATCACCTTAGCTCCAGCATCAAAGTCTTCGAGAGCTCCGACCCATCTACACCACTCTTTTTAGCTCCCATGCCCTCCTCTATAGTGTAGCATCCTGACTCTAACAAATTTCCTGAGTGCTCTTTGATAGTAAATCCAATGTGCCAAGCTCTGTGGTATATGCCTTGTATGTTGACCTGCTTCCAGCCTGGTTCTGGCGGTGACCAGTAGTTCAGTCTTCTCCAGCTTATGGTCTCCTTCGTTTTCGAGTTTCTTAACACGAGAAGGATCTGCTCCCTAACAGCCATTAGATTTTCCTGCTGCATTACCTCGATCGACTTCCTGTTTTGCCTGAAGATCCTCTCATTCCTTGTCTTCCATGTTCTCAAAATAATTATTTAGAAGGCTCACTCCCAGCTCTATCTTATTGTTTTATCCTGGAACCTTATATCAAACCATGAGTGTACATTCTCCATCAGATTTCCTTTGGTTTCCAGTGAATACCAAACGACTGTGATATCTGTTTCCAGTCATCCAACAACCTTGCCATGAAAAAAGAGGTCATTGGGCTATTCAGTGGTTGTTCCACACAACTCACATCTGCTGAGTAAGTAGTAGCCCATTCTGTGAAGTCGGCCTTGGGTTAGGAGGCACCCTTCAATAGCCCAACCTGGTTAACGATGTTCGGGGAAAAGCTTTCTTAATCCATATTTATTTAAAAACCTTCTTCTGCACCTGCACTCTAATGTTCTATGCTGATTTCATGGTAAACTCACCTTTTGGTAGCCAAATAAGATGGTCCGGTGAACCAGGGCACCATTTTTTTACATCTAACCATAAATTTTCTTGAATCAGGAACCTTCAAAACAATCTCTTTGTAGCAACATTAAGGTATTTGGTTTAAGTCTAGTTGTGAGTTCATAGTCAGATGCCTCAGACTATGATACAAAACTTGCATACTGTTTTGCGGTAGGAGGTGCACTAGGGGAACCTACTGGCACCACGGGTCAAACCAAAACTCCACCCTTTCCACACTCCCTACTTCCTATTTAATGTGTTTTATAATAGTTGCAGCTCCTTTCTTAATGCTCTTCCAGTCAAAGACTCTTTTCTAAGTTTCATGGTTACCCACAATGATTCTGCCTTGATATATTTTGCTCTCACCAAGCTGGTCCATGGAGAGTGACTTGATTCGCTACTCTCCAAGCCAATTTTGAGAGACATGCCAAATTTATCTCTCATATATTGAATGTCTGTCTGCCTTTGGTCTGCATAGTTGTTCCTAATTGACAAGGTGAGCCTGTTTGGCCTTGTTGGCCTTCTGCCGTAGGAACTCACATACTGCTCTATCTATGTTACTGATTATATGAGCAGGGAGCATAAAACAACCCATCCAATAAATTGTAAAGGACTATAAAACTGATCGAATCAATATCACTCTAGCAGCCATCGACATCAGTCTTGCATTCCACCTTTCTAGACTCGATTTGAATTTTCTGAGTGCTTAACAAATCACTCAGGTAAGCCTGTGACATATGAATGACACCCTAAATTGGCTTAAACAGATGGTATGTTTGCACTTACAGTGGTGCTTCTTTGCCTTGTTAGAAAAGGTTGTTCATAAATCATGAACACTCAAAAGTTGTTCTTTCCTTTAACTATAGGTATTTTTCTACGATATTTTCTATAGATTACATGTACAATATATGAATTTTGGTTTATCAAAACAAGCTCACTCCTCCAACTGGTCACTGAAAATTTTCTGAACCTGGAGAATCATCTCTGAATACTGCAACACTATCTTCACATTCTGAACCAGTATTTAGTTCCAAAATTGAATGCACAAAGAGAGAATAAAATCACAGAATATAGCAAGACAATTGAATAGCTTAGTTGTGGTAAACATAGGCTTATATTACTCACATATATGAAATATTCTCTAAAAGTAAGGTTTTGTAGAAGCATTCCCAATTCTACAAACAAATGATAATCCAAAAGAGTTCCCCAGATCATGAGAAAAGGATAAACAGGCAAAAGGATATAAGCTATGTCACAGGGACTCGGCTAGCAGGGTGCCGCACCCGCGTCGACGCGGGTGCAGCACCGGGTGCGGTCAACCCGACCCTGGGTGCGTTGACCGCACCCAGGGTCATTTTGGTCCATTTTTTTTGCCCTATGAAATGGGCTGCGGAATTTAAAAAAAAAATCTGGCAGGGGGGGGGGGGGGGGGCGCTGGCCCCCTATAACCCCCACCAGGGGGAACCTCCGGACCCCCCTTATATATATATTTACATTTTTGCCCCTGCTGCACCCCCGCACCCGGGTTTTTTGGAAGTGCCGAATCCCCGCACCCATGTGACATAGGATATAAGAGAATCATCCATGAAAGAGAATCAATGCACTATTCCAGGAGGTAAATGACCAATACACTATTCCAATTCTGCTGTTTACCACGTTTCACAGGTATAGTCAGTGTTTTTGTAACCACACTAAATATGTTCTTCATTTCCTTCTTGCAGTGATGGAAATGATTGAAGAAACCATTCCTTAGTTTATGATACTTCTCCTTTGAGATAATTCCTTAAACAGAGCATGTGAAAATGATTATGAAACTGTGTGCACCACACTCAGTTGGGACTAACTAGCCCAATCCTTATTTCACACCCAGTAACAAAGCTCATTATTTTATTGGCAGACATATCGGTGTTCAAGCTAAGAAGCATACACTATGATGCTCAAACTTTGACTCAAAATCCTAATGGAAGATGAGACAATTGTTCTCAACTTTATTTTCACCATGTAATGCAGGTAAAGTTTTTACATGCATGCTCAACTAAAGGATAAAAATAGAAATTTCATTCCTTAGTAACATTATATGACTAAAAGATTTCTACAATAAACGTATTTGTGATTAGGGGTGGATGGCAAGCCCTGAACCAATGACTATTAGGGCTGACAGGCCCAACTCAGCACCGGGCTTGGGTTCAGCCTGAGTCTTATTGGGCTTAGGTCGTGTTGGGTTCTTATGAACCAGTCTATTCTTTGGTCAGACTCAGTTTGGCTCTAACAATATGTTTTGACTAAATTGGCAAACATCACCAGACAATATTTGATGATGGAATTGCTGAAATTCTGATTTTGGTGAGCATAAACTTGGGCACATCAGCAAAGGTTGATGAGATGAAAAAGAACCAAGAAGAACACGTGGGCCAGAATAACTTCCTTGAAATAATTCTTCAGTTGCTTGATAATCAGTATCAGCAAGGGAGCCGTAATCCCCTCAACAGAAATAGTGTGAGACGTTGAAACCTGAATGCTTTTTCATGCTATATAGATTCTTTATTTTTCATGTAAAGGAAAATTAAAGAGAAAATGACATAGTGGACCAGCTCACATATGGCCTTCAATTAGTTGAAGAGCTTCCCACTTTGATACCAATCCTATGTTAGGTCTTACCGATACACTATCTTCTTGTAAAGAATCCCAAAGAACTAATGATACAGACAAGATAATACAGGTAACACAGTTTCAATATTCTTTTTATTATATAAAACATTAATATTTAAAACCATCATTTTTTAATTATGTCACACAGTTCAAGAAACCATCTTGAGACAGAATTCATGAAGAAATTAGGAATATAGAGCAGTTTGTGACAGATCAAAGTTCAAACAACTAGAAGAGATGTAAACACAGAGATCCATGCTTCCAACGGGCCAATAAATCTATTTTTCTTTCTCTTACCTTTTGCCATCTACAGCAGCTTAATATATACATAAATCATTTGACCTAAATCACCATACTGTAAACTAAAATGTTTTATGTAAATTGAATGTCCACATTATCTGAACTATGAAGGTATATAATATTACTTGAAATGGAAGAAAAAGGAACATGTTACATATAGTACACGAATTTATTTCTACGAGATCTTTTCCCCCTTAGAATTTCAACCTATGGTATTACCGTTTGACAACATTTCAGAAACAAAATCACTTGATTTTTTTTCTTGAAATGGAATGGTTTAAAAATGTTATGCAACTGAAATGCATGGAATAAAAAATGAAAATTACAAAGTTCACAGGAAAAAATACACAAAATATTGATAAAATATTGTGATTTTTTTATGATATAGTCAGATAATCCTGAATGAATCACAATATTTTTAGAATGCCACCCACTTTGAAAATATCACTACTTTATCATGATATCAACACTACTATTTTTTATCTATTTATATTTTTATTATATTTTTCATGTGCATATTTCCTGATATTTTTAAATTTCTATTATGCCAATATACAACCATGATTTTTCGAAAACCATTTTTTAAAAATTTACTGTGAGATTTTCCCTCGTCAACAAAAATCCCCAGACAGAGCTTCATGACATTGCTATGAAATTGTAGAGAACTAAAAGATGGCAAAAAGACAATAACATATAAAAGTATTAGTGGACAAGACTCAAAATTGAGAGACTTGCTTACCGCTTTGGGTCAAACAGGCAACCACATTCTTGTGATCCTTACACTTGATGGATGTGTTGCATAAGCCCTCCTCAGGCTTAGGCTTCTCCTTTGGTCCCCCAGAATCAGTGGGCACCTTGCTCCCGTCATGAGTGTTGTTACTTTGTACAGTGTTTGGTGAAGCTGGGGGAGTGTTACTAGGTGGGGGCTTCCCGATACCATCTTGCTTTTTAGGCTCTTGTTGAGGTCTCGGCATAGTAGAATTCACCAAATTAGGAGATGGTGGTAAAATAGGAGGGCTGTTATGATCTATCTTAATAGGATCTGGAGATTCTGTCCTATTAGATTCTTTTGGAGCACTGTACAAATTTGGCGACTTTGGATCAGGGTTTGGAACTGAACCATTACTACCTCTAGGTAAAGGTGCAAAACGAGGAGCAGGCAAAGGACTATGCTTTGATTCATGTGCTGTGCCATTGGCCCTTTTAATAGGCGAACCATCCATAGTACCATTCTGAAATAAATAAAAAGAAAAGGTATAAAATGAGAGAGAGAGAGAGAGCATTCCAAGAAGCATGGGTTTCAAAACTAAAGTGAATACAATGACCAAACAAGCAAGTTTACCTTTGTTGTATTCTTGTTCTCCATATATGTTGATGCTAAGTTGCGAAGATTTAAAGGAGTTGACTCATCAGCAATAACCAAAATTAGAAAAAGTATAGCTATGCAGCTCAATTTATCCATTATGAGAGAGAACCAAATACCGCAACTCGAGAAGCTTATTCAGTGCATCAAAGGATCAGAAAAACTGTTCAATTCGAACAATTGGAAAATATCCCGAGAACTGCATCTTCACTCAACTCCCGGATAGTTCAACTTCATCATCAACATAAACAAAATTTGAGTTTTTCCGCAGCAAATTTTCTTGCAAGAATTCAGTAGAAACCACACTTCCTCCCAACAGCAGCATAACTCAAAGCCAAGTTATTTACATGATATCCTGTGGAAAATACAACCAAGATCACACTGCAAATACAATTTCAGAAGTTCAAGCACGCACACTAGTCTAAACGAAATTCTTGCAAATACAATTTCAGAAGTTCAAGCACAAGAATGAAAATTTTGAAACAAGAAAAATAACAGCCACAAATTAAGGTTACTACAGACACCAATAAAGGAAAAACATCATCGAATTGTATAATTAGGGAACCAAATGCGAGTATTAGTGAATCAAACAACAAAGCTTTAACTAGTTCCCCCAATAGTCATTTCAACTTTTCAAGGCTTAGAAGGGGAAAAACTTTAACTGGTGTCGCCAACGGATTCGAAGCACGAAACAAATTCTAACAAGTCGAGACGAAATTCGACAGGCACGAATCCATACAACCCGTACCGACACCGCGCGCAACAAATCCCCAGAGTTGATTTCAAGCTTTCCCATGATCAAAACGGATCGGTAATACGATCAAGACCAGAAAATGATGAATCGAACCCAGAAGCTCAAAAACGCAACCAAACGAAACCGAATCGAACCCTGAGATTGGCAATCCCCAGCCCCAAACTCAAACTGTTTCAGACTAACGATCGGAATTTGAGCCCCACAACATCACAGAAAAACAAAAAAACAAATCTCTCCGTCGTTCATTCCGAGAATTTACAATTGCTAGGGTTTCCGGCAACAAAACGTACGCAGAAACGATCCAGAGAAAAGGAGAACAGAGCATCCTCGATTATAGACTACGATCAACAAAGAGAACCTGTAAATCACTAGGGTTTTGAATCCCCGAAAACGATTTCCAAGAGATTACCTCAAGAGAATTGATGAAGGCGAATCGGCTATTGAGAATCCAGAGAATCGATTCCTCCTTCGAACGATAAGATCGGCAGAAAAAAACCAAAACAAAAAAGACGATGGAATTAGGGTTTTCAGGAAGAAGGAGGGGAGAGTGGAATTGGGGTTTTGGAAGAGAGAGAGAGAGAGATGGCGGATGTCCTTCGCGGAAGCAAGAATGTCTCGCTCGACAGCGATACGTCGGGGCGGGAATCCAGCCCGGAACCGACGGGATTAGGGATGTAAATAAAACGGGTTTGGTTCGGATATTCGACCAAACCCAACCCGTTTACTTGGGTTTTGTAGGAAACTTCAGAACCCATTAATAATCAAATTCGGGTTTAGTATTGCGTTTTGCAGTCAAACCCGAACCCGAATCCGAATCCGATAAAACCCATAACCCAATTAAAACCCAAACGATTAAAGGCATCTTTGTAAGCTAGAAAATGGTAGGCAGGAAAGAAAAAATGGCAACTTTTTCATCCGTTCTAAACTCAAAAAAAAAAATTGAAAATAAAGTTTTTCTACAAAGTTTGATTTTTTATAGAAAAAATTCTTTAACAAGAGAGGTGGAGAAATTTTTCATATCAATTTTTCTTTTTTTCATCATTTTCAGATATCTGATATCTTGAGTGTAGGGTCGACCTCTCTCTCTTTATATCTGGTCAAACCACCTTTCTCTAAGAACTGCCCACCACCATTTTCACATCTCCAGTTTATAGGAAAACTTAAATTCCGGTATATATAGCTTCCAGAAAAGATTGTTCTTGGCATGCATCAACAAATAGACAACAAATAATCAAGGACATTGCTCATAGAGTTTACAGCGAATACAAACTAAAGAAATTAATCATTCGGGGCATTTGAAAAATACATACCAATGTTGTGAAAAGCATTGATGCATAGCGAGGCGCACCACCAAAAATTGAAGTGAGGCATAAAGAGTAAGCCTCAATTTTTTTTTTGAAAACTTTAAAAAAACTATAAAAACTATCTAAAAATATAAATTAAAAAAATGTATTATTGATGAAGCAACAACCAATAAAAAATAAAAAATCTTAAATAAATACTAAAAAATATGAGATTAACATGTAAAAGTAACTGAAAAACTGATTATATAATTGAGAAACTAATTGTATAACTTTAAAAAAATATATATATTTGTGAAAAAAACTACACAGCATAACAGGATTAAAAAAACTTATTAAAAAAACTATAAAAAATAACTAAAAAGTGATTATATAATTGAAAAACTAATTATATAACTTAAAAACAAATTATATAGCTTTGAAAAAAACTACATAGCATAACAGGATTAACGAATTGAAAACTTCTTCTTCTTCTTCTAGGTTGGTGCCTTGAGGGGCAGAGGGCCTCACCTCAAGGCGAGGCACGCCTTTTGCGCCTCAAGGCGTGCTTTTAACAGCACTGATATATACCAAAAACTAGGTTTTCCTTAACCCAAGCTTTGGTATTGCTTGCTGATCGGATTTAGTTAAAATATTCTATAGGTGCCTGTCTTGTTTCCTTGCCGTATGCATGATGTTCTGGCGGTTTGTTGTTAGAATTTCATTTCTATTATGTTGTGTGAAGTTCAAATATTTGGTGATATAATGAAATTCCTTTATTGCAGTTTGTTTTCAAAAGGGAGCGGCACTGGTGGGGTAGAAGCAGTGAAAGATGAAACTCAAGTGGATGCTTCGCCTTCTACCAAGATGGGAACTAATGAAGTGGTTAGAACAGTTGGGACAAGTGAGACAATTACAGGAGCCTTGTCAAGTGCTGGTCACACTCTAGGAGGGCCTGATTTAGATATTGACTTACAACCTCCCCATGTAGCATTTGAGACAAATGTGAAACTTGTTGAGCTCGTTCTTGATTGCCTTCATGTAAGTGAAGTCTTCTATCGATCCATGTGTGCATTGCCATTTTTTTAAAAACTTTTTTGCCTTCTGTTGGGAAAATTTTCAATCTAGTTTGTGTCTGGAGAACATTTGAATAACATTATGAGTTGAGCTGCAAAAACTGTTGGGAACAGATATAAATCACTAACTTATCATCTTACTCTTCAGCAGTTTTAGCCAACAATAGGATGTCTATGCAAGAAAAATTAACTTGCTCATACATCAAAGTAAACATGTACAACAGAAAAGAAAACTAACAAAAGAGTCCTGTCAAACTCCTCAACAAAGGCAAGAAACTCACTGCTTCAATAAACAAATTCTCATGACCACCACCATGTTCAAACCAGTCAGATCAGGCATGCTCACTTAGTCTATACAGAAAAGATAAAACTAGAGGAGACTTTCTGAAAAAAGAAAATATCAATTTATTACATGACAGCCATTCAATAAATATGTCAAACTCTCACAAATTTCTTGACTGAGTGATTTGGGGTTAAAACATTAGATGGCCACGCCTCTAGTTTGAGTCTCAAATAGGAACCCATGTAGTTATTTTAAATTTTGTTCAAAAAAGTTGAAAATTTGATAGTTATAGTTTCTGAAAATGAGTTGAGAAGAGCTCCTTATATTTACCTGAATTGCCATCCTAGTGAACTATTGCTACATATGGAATTATCTTTATATGGACCAACCATTGATCTCTCTCCTTTAATAATTTGCATATGGCTGTGATAGCAGCCATTTTCTGGTTGTTTAGCGAAGGAGGAATGAAGAGGGCCGGGGGGGACATGAAATTTTATGTTGTCCTACATCTGAGGGACCATTTTCAGATGATAAATCTGAGTATTGTGGCAAACAGAAAAAGCGGCATTGCAGAACCCAACAAAAGATTACAGATGATAATCTTACAAGTTTTAAAAAACTGCTCAGATTATGGTTTGATAAACCCTTATCTGGAAGTCATATGCAAGAGCAGCGACGGTGGTGAGGAAGCGAAACCCTCATTCTTTTAATGTTTTTTAAAATATGTAACGAAAAAACATTGTTCATTGAAGATGAAGAAGAAGAAGAAAAAAGAGATCCTCACGAAAGGGGGGGCAGGGGTCGTCGGCGGTGAAGAGGCGACAGTGGCAGCGACGGTGACAGGCGCAATGACGGTGGCAGGAGAAGAGGTATGGGCGTCCGAGAGAGGAGCGGGTGAGGGAAAGAGAGGAGAGAAAGGGTAGGGGTTTTCTTTTTTTCCAAGGTTTAAGTATTAATGGTGTATCCAACGGCTTACAACTTTACGTTCTGCAAAACAACTTATTTAGCATCTACCCATTACTCTTTCTATCCATATATACGTATAGGAGAATGAATATGTGCTAAACCCCATGCTAAATGGGGTTTTCGGGCTTCTTTGGTGCTTTTTATGTGGTCCCGGCTCTATAATTGTGTTGGGCATGACCAATTTATTAAGAATCTACCCCTAGATCATGTGTTTTGGATGAAAAAAATAATGTTTGAAACCTCAAAAATTTACAAAGATTTTGGACCTTTGTTTTTTTGAACTTTATAAAAATCCAATAATGTATTGAAATCAAATACTTCAAGAGTTATCCCTCTAAAATCAATTACATAGATCACATATGTACGTTAGAATTTAAAAATAAAATAAAAAAGCTCCAAAAAACCATTTAGCATTATCACCAAATGGGTGCAAGGGAGATTGCAGTATCGAAAGGCTCGATATTTATTTTTTGCGGGACGATTGATGCTAATTCGTCATGTTTTGGCCAGATTACAAGATTTTCATATGAGCATATTCATTATATCAGTAGAACGGACGATTAACCGTTTGCTTTCACACTTTTTTTTGTGTAGGAATGCGTCGCACAAAAAGTACTTGCTTGTTTCTTGGCAGCAGATCGTTCTCCCGAGGCAGCGAGGCAGCTTGAAGATTCTGTCTCTAAGAAAGAGGAGCATCGTTTTAGTCTTGAAGTGTGCCTGGGTCGCTTTTGCATCTCCATCTCCTTGGGCTACGTTTGTTAGGCAAAAATATGGTAGTCTACCTGACTCTCTTCTTTTGACGCCTAGTTCAGTGTGTCATTCGTCCCTCTAGTTGGAGTGGCAAAAGACACTTCGCTCCTTCAGTGACAGGGATCTTAGGTCAGGCCATAGCCGCCCATGGCTTTACTTGGCCATGGTGAGCGGAGATAGGTTCTCCATTAAGCAAGTTTATCATTCCTTGTTGCCATCCGAGATGGTCTGGTTTTCCACTGATTGTATATAGGGTAAGGAGCTTGCTCCAAGGGCAAAAGCTTTGGCGTGGCTAGTGGTTCTGGATCATGTTCAAACCTAGATTAATGTCAGAAAATGGGGGCTTCAATTTCTCAGCATGTGTGTTTTTTGCGAGAAGGCAGTAGAGGACACAACTCACCTATTTTGGTTTTGCCCGAAAGTTCTAGACTTATTTTTTCAAACTTGGGGTGCACCGTCTGTTCAAACTCGTTTGAGTTCTGTTATTCGGGACCTCTTGCTTGGTCCTATGATTTTTACGAAAAAAATGAAGATTATTGTGGCGGGTATGGTTGTTTTCAGCATGGTGGGTGATCTGGACTGAAAGAAACAATATCTTTTTCAGGAGCATCAAATTCGATTTTGGAAGGCTACATCAGCGGGTTATGTCTGGTGTGTATCTGGCTCTTAAATTACATAATAGAGACGGGGGGTTGGATCTACTTGTATTTTGAACTGTGCACAGTCACCATCTAGATGGTGGCTGTCTTACTCTTATGTTCCTCTCTCATCCAATATTTTGTTGGATGTATTTTGGTAATGTTGAATGATGAATGTTCTCTCTCTCTCTATATATATATATATATATAAAAGATTTTATAATATAAATAAAGGCATAATAATAATTTTTTTAATGAGGATCGGAGACGAGGTGCCACAAAGGCAAGAGTCACGGGTTTAGATTTTAACCTCCATTCCTGATCCAAATAGAGTGAGGCAGGACGGTCCCGCAATCCATTGTCATCCGTACCCTCAACTCAAACATTTTCGTGTAAAGCCTCTATTTGTTGTGCCATGCGAATGCACCCCTCAGGTAAGGTTAAACAAGACATTGCATTTAATGGTATAATAATAAAAGGTTAATGCTTGCCACATGGTTTAAAAACTCACCGAGTTAACCTAATGACTCGGTTGACTCAGTTATCTACTGGGTCATCTAAATGAGTGACTGAAAATGAATAAAACTCGGTCGAGTCACCGGAGTTTTAGTCATACATACATATTATATAGAATATTATATATATATGTAACATATAATGCACATTATATACAACATATTCGTAACATACTATAAAATATACATATATTTATATATTTTATATAAAATATAAAGTTAACATAATCTGACCGACTCACTGGGTTGACCCGACAGAGTCACGAGTCAATCAAGGATGTGCCTAACGACGAATCACTGGGTTTTAAAATTAACTATGATTTGCGACAATCCATTGTATTTATGATGGACTTAACAACTTTTTATTTTGTGTTACATATGATCCACATGTTTTTAAGTAGAAACAGTCTTTTGGATCGTAGGGATGCGAACAGAATGGTTTTGAATCTTTCAGATGCAAAAATTGATGGCTAGTGTACTTTTTTTACTGATTCAAAAAAAAAAAAAAACATGATCAAAAGTTTTATTCCCTTTAAATCAACCATGTTGAACACATCTGCAAGGTTAAGTTGAGCCAAAACACCTTGCATCCTGAGATTCGAGCTAACTATAGCAAGGCGAGGAATAAGCCCTCAGAGTTTTAGGACAGCGATCGGGAGTACATCAGGCAGAGCGAGCGCGACTAGGTCTATGATCCTGGGGTGGTTTCTTCGAGTAAAAATAAATAAATAAATAAATAAATAAATATATCCAATAGTAAATGATATAAAGAACAAAAGTCTAGTGTCATGACTGCTTAGATCATTAATAAGTGAACAATATCATGCAGAGCTACCGTAAATGACTGGTCAGCCCAGCACCTTTTCAAGTTTGATCAGGTGTTTGCACGGGTTATTTACAAAAAAAAAAACACATCTTACTTTTCTTGATCATTCAAAATAATACCTACTTATGATACAAATATCACGAGATTTATGAAATTACCTAAAAGTTAAAAATGACAATTTCTCATGATATATTCAAAATATTACTAGTTTCTCAGCAAAACATAAATATCATGATTTAAACACAATAATTATGTTTTAATGGATATTTATCGTGAAAAAATGATGTGGTTTTTATTTTTAAGTATTTTTATTTTATATTTTCTTATAAAAATAACTTTTACATTTTAAATTTAATTTTTTTGCCAAGATTTTGCTGAAAAATATGAGATTTAAAACAAAATCAAAATCTTGAGTTTTTGACTGCTGAAAAAATGTGTTTTTAAACTTTTGTCACTATATATGCTTATGATGTTATGGATGTTCTTCATATGTAAACGGATTCCATCATGACACATAACATGATCCATCTTTGATGCAAATCCATTCCCACATTCCCAAAAATCTATGATTTATTCTACCTTAATCTATGATCTATAGAAAACCCAAGGACATTATACAAAAACAATCAATAATTCATTCATCCATCCCCAAAAAATAACTTTCTACAATGAATATTTATAGGAAAACTAGAAAACCTTAATCTAATATGGATCCAAAATGAACCTAATCACTAACTATAATCCAAATATAAAAAAGTTCTGATTCATAAATAGATCCTAGACCCGGATGCATTACGACTCTATCCTGTGTCAACCTTACATTCAATCCTAACCGTCCAACCAACAATTATGATCAGTCAGATGATGGGATCTTTTTTGCCTTCAGATCTACTATATTATATTTTGTGCTCAAGCAACCATTGACTACAAGGCAATATAACTTGGTGATGGTCGTAGAGGCATAAATTTAAATTAGGGTGTGCACAAGTAGGGGTGTTAATAAGTCGGGTTAGACTCGCACCCAACCCATACCAAACCCTATAAAGTCGAGCCAGGATCAGGTGTCACACTTTGAAGTATGCCACTGCACTTGATGCCTATCTTTTGCTGACAGTCTGTCAGTTGTGAAGCCCAAAAGCAGATGGAGGGCAGCCAGGTGCAGAGGCACACTAAAAAGTGTGCCATGTGATGTCACCTGATCATGACTCTACAAAGTCGGGGTTTGGTAACAAAGAAGAAGGTTTGATTAGAATCTTGGTTGGATCTTAGAGATCCGATTAGTATATAGAGCTGGGTATAATTTATGAAATTTCATATTGAACCCACATCGTACACAAGTTTCAGTAAAGATCCATGGTTTTTCAATGTAAAAAAAGATAAAAAGTATTATTTTAGTGATTCATATAATCCTTATAGGACTTGGTGTGGTTTTTCTTATAGTGTGAATCCAAGTTCAAACCCATCTAGGTACAAACTAGATTAAACCTGTTGACACCCTTAAGCACAAACACACTAAAAAAAAAAAGTATGCTAACAATATGTTTGAAAAAAAAATCCAACAAACCTCTTAATATTCTAACTAAAATCAGCCGCTCATTATTTATGAAGTCATGCATCATGCTAATTGAAAAAAAAAACACAAAAAACCCTAAAACACTAATTAAATATTTATGCTATTAAAGAAAAAAACTATATTAAAATCCTAAGCCCTAACCGACATCATATATTATGCTAATTGAAGGAGAAAACCAAAACAAAACAAAAGCCCTAAAATGGATTTAAAAACCAAAAACCCGATCCGATAATTATCGAGTCGACCTCAACTCAAAATAGTCGCTTAACATCTATTGTTCATATTTGGATTGTCAGCCCTACTTATGACTTTGAACAAGCTCTTTATAGACTAAAACGCAAGCAACTCTCAGTTTTCCAACCCCTATCAGTTTCTTGTTTCTGCAATTTAGCTGCTATATTTTACCTATATTTTCATTGACATTATGTTCTGATATGATTCTCACAAGGTATTGAGCAAATACAAGAGGTGCACGAGGCAGCTAGTTTAATGATAATTTAAAGATTTTTGTTAGCAAAATCTTTTCACTTTTTTTAAATAAAAATTTGAAGTAAATGAAAATATTATTTTTGAAAAACAATCTTTATAAAAAAAAGTGATAATAAAATAAAAAATTGAAGTAAATGAAAATATTATTTTTGAAAAAACAATCTTTATAAAAAAAATAAGTGATACTATCTTAAAGCTATATATTTAGTTAATCTATTGTGACATTTTTCTTTCGTAATAAGAAATTTTTTCTCTCAATCCAAAAAAAAGAAAATCGCTTGTTTTTCAAGTCTCTCTCTCTAAAGCACAGTTCATAGGAGGTGGGCACACTTTCGGGCCAGGGTGGGCACTGGCCACTAGGGGTGCAAACAGGTTGGATTTGGGTCAGATCTTGCCATATCTGAATCTGAAATGAAACATAGATCCAGATCCAAGGAGGTTCGATTGAATCCAAATCTGAAATACGTGTGGTAATACTGGATTCTGAAAAAAATAGGACAAAACAAGCTATTTACATGTAAAAAATGCATTCAGTTTGGATTTTGATTTTGATCAACTCCAGATCCAACTTAAAATGCTTTACCGAATTCGAAAATTATTCAATTGAACATATCCAAATCTACATTCAGATTTTACCTAAAAGATTCATATCCGAAAAACCATGTCAGACTTGGATCGGATATCTGAACATATCCAATCCGTTTGCAGCCCTACTGCTCACCCAGGCCCAAACCTCCCCCCTTGGGGTTTTTCCGGTCAGGGTGAGAACATGCCCCCCTAGCCCGAACCTGCCTCCGGCCCGTCCAATATTCATTATTCAAATCAAGATTAAGACAGAGGAGCATGACTGAAACAGTTTAAAACTTCAAGCACACTGTTGAAATTTTATAAGGAAAATAAATACAAACTTCAAAAATCTCCAAAACATAATCACCCCAACAAATGCCAACTGCTTCAAATTTTCTCTATTGACTAATTTCACATGCTTCATTCAAATGTGAAACTTGTTGGTTGCAAAGAACTATTTCACATTAATATACCAAGAATCTCTCTCTCTCTCTCTCTCTCTCTCTCTCTCTCTCTATATATATATATATATATATATATATATATATATATATATATATATATGAACTATCCAAATCCACTGTTAATTTGAAAAATGCTTAGAAAGTAAGTGAGAAGCAAGGGTACAAATGGATCCGGTCTGGTCGGACATCAGATCTGAATCCAACACTTTGTTTTTAGATACCAACTCTTAAAGTAAGATCCGAAAGGGGATCGACATCAGATTCAGATTTATCCATTTTTAAATTAATTTTGGATTTGGATTGGATTCAGATCAATGCTTTTAGCTGGTTCTATATTTGGATTCATTCAATCATTTGCACATTTTACATGTAAAAACCTTGATCTCAGTAATCTTCTAATGGCTCCAGTATTGCAACACATATTTCAAATACACGTTGATCTTTTAGTCATCACTCAACATATATCATTTGGATCAGGACTTAGATTTGGATCTACTGTATTCGGGCTTGGCTTCTGATGAGGAAGGATCCGGCCCATATCTGATCTGTTTTCTTGACCTAGCCAAAAGGCATTGGCAACTTAGCTAAAACCTGGCTGAATCATGAGTTGATTGATGTAGGGCATAGACCTGGATGTCTGGGTTGGAAACTTCAACAGTTAAGTTGGAAAAAAATTCAAATGAACCAATAGATCCTTTGACAAGTAAATGCTTGAATTTAGGGTTTAAACCTAAAGGAGGTTGTAGAATATTTTTAATCCAAGGAATGATTGAAGGATTTATAATTTCTTGGCCCACCTATCAAACAAGGTGGAAAATGTGAAAAATATTGAATATGAATTTGCCATTGCTTGAGTTTAACTTTGTTAGTTATACCTTGCCCCAATGTCAGAAATTCATTTCTCAAGAAAATCTCGTGATATAACAGATGGGTTTCTTGAGAAAAATCTTGGAAAATGCCAGTTTTTGATAAATTCTAATAGAATTGTGAATAGGGATGGGAAATGAGATGAGCTGCTGCTTGCGGCTCAACTCGAGTTCAGCTTGTAAAGACCTTGTTTGAACTTCTGAACTAGGCTTGAAGCTAAACATGGGCAACCAATGTTCGGATTGGCTCGACTAGTACAGGCTCATTAATTAATAATAAATATATTTGACATATATTTTGTATTGTACAGTACTGTAGATGGTTGAAGTGTTTGGCTTGCAAGCAATACGTTTAAAGCTCAAATCTTATTAGTTAGTTTAAAACAACTATTTATTTTGTCATTGAGCCAATGTGAGTTTGGTTTATTAGGTAATTTAGGGTATGTTTGATGCATAGTTCGCAACGTGATTCAGACGAAAATCTCACTGGGAACGATGATTTTCAACAAACGTTGGATGCGGCGGACAACGTTCCTTGCGTCCGCCACGTCTTTATACTTATGCTCTTTTCGTTCCACCCTCCCCCTGTTACAAAAGTAATAGGGACGAGGGGAACATAACTTTTTCGACGGGCGTGCTTCTCGCCCAAAAATTTTTTGACGGGCCTATGAAGAGGTTGTTATCGAGGAGGAAGACGTATAGGCGGGGTAGGCGTCTCCCTCAGGCTAGCCTGTGGCATGATTTGGGTGGGAAGAAATGCTCGATTCAATAACGATCTGGTTTTGATTTTGCCTACAATTGCTTCCCCTTTTAGGATTCCTTTAGGGTTCAATCACTCTGAAGGCTTCCCCTCTTCGCCTGCAAATTGATCTGCTGCATTGAATGTGACTTGGTGGCACTAGCGGAGTAGGCAGACGACGAAGATGGTGGCTCAGAGAGGTGCCATGTAAAGGAGAGCAAGGTCCAGAGCAGCAACAACGATAATGAGAGGAACAAGATCAACAATTACAGTTACGATGAGGCAGAGGCTCTCACAGAGGAGATTGAGGAGGAGTCTCAGATTGTGGGTGAGGTCCTCAGGATTAGAGCGGCGAGTCCTGATGAGTTTTAAGGATTAGTCCTTTCTTTGTTACATTGGTGATTTTTTTTTCAAGTTTTGGATGAATGGTTTTGGGCAATGAAGAAATTGGTACTTGACTCTGCTTGTTTATTTATTAGTCTTGATGGTGTACATGTTTTGATAAATGGGTTTATGCAAATGCACAACGAATTATCTTGTCTTTTACTGTTATTGGTGGTCGGAGAGCCGCATTTCTCTTTTTGGTTTCATTGTTTTAGTTTGAAGGGATGCGTTAGAGTTTTTTTAGCTTCAAACTACGTTGCAATTTTTGATTGATGATGCATGTTGTGTATGGTTTTTTTTCTGTCAATTGGGAGGAAAATGAGACGGTGGGCTAAAATTGTTTTCTCTTATGTGCTTGTGATGGATGTTTTGCTTTGTTTATTGAGCATGGTACTCTCTGCAAAACTTTTTTGTGATTAGGAGATGGTTGTTCTTGTTCGCTATCATAATTGAGTATTTTGTCATGATGTTGGTGTCTGATTTTCTATCTTGGTGTGTCTGTTTTGATAATCTGACGCTTCCTTGTTCTACTCGTTGAGGAGGCTGCAATTGATGGAGCTCTCCATTGACACCTTGAAGGTGGACATAGCTGTTGGCGATTTGTGTAAAACAAACACAAAAAGCTTACCTGTATTCACCATCGAGCGCGTGCAGGGTATTTGACATTCTCCTTAGCCGGTCGACGCCCACGATGAGCCCAGGCTTAAAGTCGACGGTAAGCATGACCATGAACCCACAGTGATGAATTAGGAAAGGTTGAGGCTAAATGGTAATGTCTCACATCATACGTTGCCCAACCTCCTCTTTATATAGTGGGGCAGAGAGAGGGGATATAGTGAATGTGGACATCCACATTCACGTAACTTCCTCTTTCAATGGCATTAACAACCCTCCACTACGCAACCCACTACTCCACCATGCTTTTAATGTCATATCAGGTCACCCAAAGGGTGGGACTCGATCCACATGTTCAACATTCTCTCACTTGACCTATTGACACTAAAAGTGCACTAAATCAATGTTTATACAGTTATCTCAATTTAATTCTTTTGGTGGGTTTACATGCTACCCTTTATCACAAGGATGAATTAAATGAGTCATGAAGCTGAACACTCCTTCATGAAATGTCATATTCTCACGTACTGCACTACAATTTACCTTCAGTGCTTAAGCATGTTTGAAATTACTTTTATGAATAGTTTGGTCTCTCAGCTATTCTATTGGTCCTTTAATATTGTTATTATGTTGTTTTCTCTAACCCATATGAGAGATCCTTTATGCAAAATCAATAATATACAATGCTATAGAGAATCAAATTCATATATACAAATGTGATCACTTAATGTATTGTCATACATCAGAAGAAATAAAAAAGACCCATCCCCTTTACATGTTGGGAATATAATCCCGGTGCTAGCCCTTTAGTAAGGGGATCCACAATCATTTTCTTTGTTTTAATTGTATCAATACATACAAGATTATTCTCAGTTCTTTCTTTAACAACAAAATATTTTAACTCCATGTGTCGACACGATGTTGAGCTCTTATTGTTATTTGAAAATGACATGACTACTTTATTATCACAAAAGATTGTTAGTGGTCTCTCAATACAATCCACAATACTAAGACCTATAATGAAGTTTCTTATCCAAATCGCCTGTGACAAAGTCTCGTATAGAGCAATAAATTCTGCCTCCATGGTATGAGCAACAGTGGTAGACTGCTTTCCACTTCTCCATGAGACAATACCACCCACTGGTAGAAAAATGTATCCAGTAGTGGATTTTCTACTGTCAATACACTCACCTAAGTCCACATCAGAGTATCCAACGACCTCTAGGTGGTCAGCTTTACTGTAGGTCAAGATATAGTCTTTTGTTCCTTATAAATAGCGCATGACCTTCTTCGCTGCCTTTCAGTGCATAATGCCTAGATTTGAGTGATATCTACCAAGCATTCTCACAATAAATGTTATATCAGGTCGAGTGCAGGTCTGCACGTACTGCAAACTTTCAACTGCTGAAGCATATCATCCATTTGAGCCTTTGCAATATCATCATGAGAACCGTCCTTTAAACTCAATTTATCTCCTTTCACTATAGGTGTCGAACCAGAAGAACAATTCTCCATCTCATATCTTTTAAGAACCTTAATGATATAAGATTTCTAAGAGAGGCCAAGGACAACTGTAGTTCTGTTGCGACAGATCTCGATTCCAAGGACATAAGCGGCCTCACCCATGTTCTTCATATCAAAATGAGAGAAAAGAAAATCTTTTGTTTCATGTAATAGACTCAAATCATTAGTTGCAAGAAGAATATCGTCAACATATAAAACCAAAATTATGAACTTACTTCCACTAGTCTTAATGTAAATACACTGATCAACAATGTTTTCAATGAATCCAAAGTTCATAATTACCTGATTGAACTTCTTATACCACTGGCGTGAGGCCTGTTTAAGTCTATAAATTGACTTATTTAATTTGCAAACTAAGTTATTCGAGTCATCTATACTGAAACTAGGAGGTTGTTGCATGTATAGCTCCTCATCTAGATCCCCATTCAGGAAGGCAGTTTTCACATCCATCTGATGTAGCTCTAAATCAAAATAAGCTATGAGGGTCATGATTATCCTCAATGATTTCTTAGTTGAGACATGAGAAAATTTTGTATTATAATCAATGCCCTCTATCTGTGTGAAACCTTTTGCAACAAGCCTAACCTTGTACCTCTCCACATAACCTTTAGAGTTTGTTTTGGTCTTATAAACCCATTTATAACCAACAGGTCTAACTCCATCAGGTCGAGGTACAAGATCCCATACTTGGTTCTTTGCCATAGAGTCAAGCTCTTCTTTCATGACAATAGTTTAATGTGTTGATCTTTCACTTTCAATGGCTTCTGCAAATATGAAGGGATCTTCATCAATGTCTATGAAATCATTTGATTCTTGTAAATACACCACATAATCCGGATGGATAGCAAATTTCTCGATTCTGGTAAACCTCCATACATGTGCTACAGGTGGTTTAAAATGAGCCTATGTATCCTGTTGTTGTTGTATATCCTCATCAATAACCGGATCTAGTTGGGATTGATGTTCATTGATGGGACTTTTTCTTATATTACCCGAAGGGACAATGATAGAAAACATCAGGTCTTTATCCTTAGCAGGTGTGAACCCTGAATCCTGCATTTCCTCAAAATCAATATTTTGAGACACATCTATCCCAACATAACCATGTTCAAGAAATCTTGCTTTATCTATTTCTACTATCTATAGTGTATGAGATAGACAATAAAACTTAAAGCCATTTGACCTTTTTGGATAACTAATGAAGAAACCACTAGTTGTCTTAGGATCAAAAGCTTTTATATGTGGGTTATACAATTTAGCTTCTGTTGGACATCCTCATATATGCATATATGATAAAGAAGGTTTTCTACCTATCAATAACTCGTAAAGAGTTTTTTGAACAACCTTCGTAGGAACTTTATTCAGAATATGCACTGTTGTCCTAAGAGCTTCACCCCACAAGGTCAAAGGAAGGTTTGAGTGATTCAACATCGCTCTAACCATTTTTTGAAGCGTACAGTTTCTTTTTTTAGCTACATTATTCTGGTAAGCACTACCAGGCATGGTATACTGAGGTACAATGCCTTCCTCTTTTAGAAACTACGCTAATGGACCTTCCTTTTGTCCCATCTCAGTGAAATGACCATAATATTCGCCACTTCTATCAGACATGATAACCTTAATAACTTAATCAGTTTGTTTCTCTACTTCTTTCTTGAAGTCCTTAAAAACCTGAAAGACCTCTGATTTTTTAGATAATAAGTAGAGATACATATACCGCGAGTAAGTCTATAAGGGTGACAAAATATTTTTCACCCGTATAACACGGTGAAAAAGGGCCGCACACATCCGTATGCACTATTTCTAACTTTTCATTGCTGCGTTTGGCATCTTTTTTATACATGTTAGACTGCTTAGCATTTATGCAGTCAACACATGACTCTATATTCGTAAATTCAAGAGATCCGAGGATTCTCTCTTTCATGAGTCTTTGGACTTTCTCTTTTGAGATATGTCCTAACCTCCGATGCCAAAGCAAATAGGATTGATCATCCTTTAGGCCACGTTTATTGCCAATCATTGTGTTCTCAATGGAGTGAGAATCCCAAATTTGGAATTTGGTTCTTAATCAATACAAACCATCATACATATATGCAAAACCTATATTCATTGAATTTTTCATAATAATAAGTTTAAAATTTTCAAATTTAAATACAAAGCCAAACTTATCAAGTTTTGAAATTGAAATCAGATTGTGACTATAGGATGAAACATAGAATGCATCGACCAAATCCAATATGAATCCTGACTCTAACACAATTCTGCAGATCCCAACATTCTTGACATGCGACCACATCCTGTTTCCAAAAAAGATACTTCTCTCATGCTTTGTTGGTTTCCTCTTGTTCAGAAATGCTTACAAAGAGTTGGTAATGTATACTGTGGCACCAGAATCAATCCACCAACTATACAATGGAACAATGATTAAATTGCACCCATGAGAAATGAATGACTTATTACCTTTATTTTTGAGCCACTTGTACTTCAAACAGTCCACCTTCTTATGCCCATTTTTCTTGCAGAAGAAACACTTTATAGAAGAGCCTCCTGACTGGGATTTAGCTTTCGCCTAAGAGTTTGAACTCTCCCCAGTGGCTTTCTTCTATTTCTTCTTTTTGAAGGAGTTTTTCTTTGGCCTCGACTTCTGTTTATTCTTGTGAGAGGCCATATGCACACTTGGCACTCTCTCACCCTTCAATCTCTCCCATTCTTCAACATACTTGGCCAAGAGGTCATTAAAAGACCACTCATCATTATGTGTATTGTAGAAGATTTTGAAGAGTCCATACTCAATAGGTAATGAGGTTAAGATCAGATGAACTAAGAAGAAGTTAGAGATGGCGAACTTCATGTCATTCAACTGAGTCACAATATTCCTCATTTCTAAAATGTGTTGTCGGATGTGACTGTCACTAGCATATTTCATAGACACCATTTTGGACATGAGCGTACTGACCCTTGCCTTATTAGAAGTGATGAATTGAGTCTCAATAGCTCCCAGAAATTTCTTCACTGTCCTGCAATGAGGAATGACACCTCGAATATTCTTAGCCACCCAAGATTGCAAAAGCAACATGCTAAGTCTGTTCAAGCGCTCTCACTTCTTAGAGACAATCTTCTGATCGGCTGTACTCTGCTCTGTAAGAGCGGGAGGTTCGTCAATTCTAAGGGCCAAATCTAAATTCATATAGCCTAAAGCGAATAATACGATTTCTTTTCAATATGAAAAGTTATATCCGTCTAAAACGAGGATATTACTAGAACTGTCGATAAGGAAAAAACCTGATAAAACAAGGAACAAAAACGAAAAGACATCACTATTATTGCTCAGACGAGACTCATGTTGAAAAGGTAAAAGTGAGACCCTTTATTTTCACCTTTTCTCAGACAAACATAGTTGAGTCATTATTGTTCTACTTTGATGAAAACAACAATACTTATAGTTACTCCGTCTCTTCAATTATCAAGGAATTAACTTTAGTTGGTAAAACTAGTAGATCATGTATCAAGAGGCAATTCAGCATTGTACCTTTGGGTACGAACATGCTTCATGTGCTGGAATACATATCTACTATCACACCCTGTGTAAATTTGGAACACAATGACCTACTTTTGGGTATAATCATTGTTTCATAAATTCATACATAATCATAATAACGAATCTTAATACGGTATAAAGAATCTTTAATCAACACGACTCAAATCACTTTGGTGATTACATGAATCAGTCAATCAAGATCTTTTACCAAAAACCTATTCGTATTATGGAGCACGCCCATGCACACATTTTAATGTATGTATATTCATGACATAATACAAGTTTATGCTTCAACTAATATACATAAACTAACTGTCATGAATTTAGTTATAATTCATGCTTAAAATCATCATGCATAACTTAACCAACACAAAATACATGAATTAACACACATAAGTCATGCATTATTTTAAAATAAACACTTTATAAAGCATAAAAAATAACAAAAATATGCTCATATGGGTAAAACCCAAGGTTCTCAAGTAGGAACCGGTCTGAAAACACTCTGAACCGGCCCTAAACCGGTCATCTAAGGGTCCAAACCGGTTCTGAACCTTATGAATCGGTACCAAATATGAACAAAAGTTTATAAAACCCTATAATCGTATGCCAAAATCCCTGTACCTCCTTATATTTATGAAAACAGGGTCTTAGCATCTCGAAACCGGTGAAAAACTGGAAGGAACCGATAAAAAATGGCTTTAAACCGGTTCCGAAAAGGGCCGAATCAGTACATGATCCGGTTCAGGCCAAATAGTGCCTGTATCCTGCAGAAGTATGGATCTAGTCCGGTCCAAATAGGGCTCTGGTCTAACCCGGTCCAAACTGGACCCGGGTCTGACCCAGTCCGAACTGAAACCGGGTCTGAACCGGTCCAAAATAGACCTGAGTCGGACCCGGTCCAAGGTGGACCCGGGTTGGACCCGGTCCGAAAAGGGACTCGAGTCAGACCCGGTCCTAAGTGGACCCAGGCCGAACAGGGACCCGGGTCTGACTCGGTCCAAAGTGGACCCGGGTTGGACCCGGTCCAAACAAGGACCCGAGTCTGGCCTAGATCAGACTCAGACCCGATCCGCCCCTAACAACATTAAAACGAAAACAGAAACTGAGGGTTTCTGTTTTTGTTTTACTGAGAAATCGAAAGGGTTTCTCCCCTTCGTCGCCCCACATCGCCGTACGATGACCAGTCGATGACGATCACCTCCTCCAGCAACGTTCCTTCGGTGACGTTCCTTCAGCGACGACATCCCCAGCAACACTCCAGCGACAGGTAAGGGGCTTCATTTTATTTATTTATTAATGTCTGTCACTAGAGCTGCAAGTAAAATGATGATATTGCCGGGCAGCCAGTGGCACTGGCAAGGCCATCGTCATTCATGACGTTCTTATCTTCCTGACAAGAAACCTCAGCCCAACGACCGAAGGAGTAGAGAAAGGGGGGTTTAAACCCCTTTCGCCATCTGCCAACAACATCTACGGGCGAAGGCACACCGGCGAGGGTAAACCCCTCTGCAGCCCAACGACCACAGGAGATGTGGAGGTTTACCTCTGCCGATGCGGATCGGCCTGTAACCGACGAACCACATCGCCCCACAACGATAATCGGCCGGTTACCTGCAACCCAACATTCAGAACAGTCCACCAACAACGTCCCCACAGTGATGATATTTCTCGCCTCAGGATGACCATCATCGTGTATGGATGATTTTTGCCCTACGGTGACTTCGTCGATGAAGAACCCCATCACCCAATGACAAAGGTTTTTCGTTGATGGGATGCCGGGAAGCACTGTCGCCCCATGGCGGCAGTCACCGACGACTGTTTTTCTGAATACAGATGAGCCAGACAGGATCAATCTGTTATAGTCGCCTGGCAGCGACAACAGTCGCAATATGCCGAAAGGCCCTATAGGCACCCACGTGCAACTGAATGCTTGGATCAGTGGGCCCATAACCCAATGTTGGCAATTTGTGTAAAACAAACACATAAAGCACACCTATATTCGCCATCGAGCACGTGTAGGGTATTCGGCGTTCTCTTTAACCGGTCGACACCCAAGATGAGTCCAGACCTAAAGTTGACGGTAAGCAGGACCCTGAACCCACAATGATGAATTAGGCAAGGTTGAGGCTGAATGACAATGTCTCACATCATAGGTTGCCCAACCTCCTCTTTATATAGTGGGGCAAAGAGAGGGGATATAGTGAATATTGACATCCACATTCACGTAATCTCCTCTTTCAATGGCATTAACAACCCGCCACTACGCAGTCCACTGCTCCACCATGCTTTTAATGTCATACCCGGTCACCCAAAGGGTTGGACCCGATCCACATCTTTTAGTCCTTTTCGTCCCATTACTTTGTTTTGGTAACCATGATTGAAGTGAAACTTTGGTGAATTCTGTGTCCTTTTCTCAGGCCACAGAGATTGGAAGAGTTGTTAGCAGATTGAAGAAGCATGGGTATAAGCAGATACAAAATCTAGCAAAGACGCTTATCCGGTAAAACCAGTTATTCTTTTCGTTTGAGATGCTTCAAATTATTCTCACCTTTTTCGTAATTGGATCCATATCGAACAAAAACCCATAATAAACTTGTTAAAACATGTAAAATGGTGAACGGATCAGGTCATACGATCCAAAATGAATAATTTGACCCATTATCTATGATTGTCAAAGTTGTCTGCACATCGTTGTCACACAACAAACATTTGGAACATAGTATTTGAGTACAATTCAATCAAATGTTGGACTTGGAACAATTGTTATGGAACGAACAGAATCAATGTTTTTCCGTTCTTTTTGTTCATTCCGTCCAACCCTGGACAGTCCATCAAACATACCCTTAGGGTCCCAATTCTATTATTTTCAACTCTGTTTTTTTTTTTTTTTTTGCAAAGGAAAAAACTATCTCATGCTTGGTTTGTTTAGCTCGGGCTCTTCCTGAGCTTAAGCTTGGGTCAGCTCAACTCAAGAAGCAAACCAAGCTTGAACACCCTCTATCCACCTTGTTTGATATTTACATGGAGAAACCTCCCCTAGGATTAAAGACCTAGCTGCGCTGGTTTTGCCGGTCTTAGTTATGGTCTTTGTCTTGACAACATAAAACTCAGTGGGCTTACCCCTTGCTCCCAGGGAGTCACCACACTTTAGTTTGCATGAAGGGTGACATACATGAGATTTGAACCTAGATCGCCTGCCTAGCGGCATAGGTCCCATTCCACCTACAAACCCCTCTGGGGCTACTGTCCCCTTGTTTACCAGCTATAATTGTGATATTATTACATAGGTTCAACTAGGGTTTGATTTTGCTTAGCTCAAGTTATTTGTGAGTACTTACAAACTCATGATTCACTTAAGAATGTCTGAAAATTTTAGAGAAGATTTGTAAAATCAGTTTTTCCAGAAGTCCACGAGGTGCATGACATACATGTTATAATTCCCTTCATATAAGAAATGCGTGCACCACGAATTTGGATAAGGTGCAATCACATTGCATAAAGTGTATGTGCAGCTGCACCTTACCACCATCCACTTGTTGTTGGGCCCAATAACTCACAGGCTTTTATCAGAAAAAGTGATGGTAGTAAGGCGCAATGCACATACACTTTATGCAATGTGATTGCACCTGATCCTGCCTCATTCTCCATTGAGGCATATGTTCAACATGTCCCACCAATGGCAGCTCCGTTTGTCTGGTAGGATCTGTAGTGCACGTCACCTTGTGTTGGGAGGTTGCAGGTTCAAAACCCAATGGTATAGTTGTATAACTGGTAGGACTCTGCCTTTCAAAAAAAAAAAAAAATGTGTTCAACCTATCCCACTAAAGGTGGGCTCGAGTGTCGGTGACCCCACATGGGGATTATCTCGCGGGAGGTGGGCCAATTTTTTATGCAAGCTGATTATTATTATACCAAACTAAGGTTCCAATTTTGACATGATCTTTTAATTCATTAAATAATAATGATAATATCCTCATGTTAAGATCATCTGCCTTGCACGCTTGGCTTGAGCTTGGTTTCAGTCTTTGCTTTGCAGTTTGCACAGAGAATCAACATCAAAATTTCCCCACAAAACCGGATATTCTCAATATCCAAGAAATTTATTGCTTTTCTTTGGGAGGTGAGCTGTAGTGGCGTTTTTAAAAGACAAGCCCCATTGACCAAAAAACTAAAAAGAGAAAGAAGTCAAGTGCCCCTAAAAAGCTTTTGGTTTCTAAATGATTCCTTGATTTGAATATAGAACCTAGCGATCAAGGCTTCGCCACGTCATTAGCCTGTGCAACATAGCCATTAGCCACTAAAACAGTCATAAAAAGGACATTACAGATGGCAACATTTGCAAAATGGACTTAATTCTTAAGCACAAAAAAAAGTCAAGCTACCTTTTTCCAAAAAACCAAACTAAAAGGACTAAAATACCCGTAAGATTCAAAGAAGATCTTCTGCCTACGTACCACTTTGTCTACACATGCCCACCTTTTCTCAAACAAGCGACGGCCCCGCACACAGGAAGAAGGATATATTGGTAAATCCTAAAAGCATCACGGGTAAAATCATAAAAAGGATCACTAAAAGACACGATTTTCCAAACCAAAACTCAGATTGGGTCAGGGCTGCGATTCATCAAATCTGAGAGACAGGTCCAGATTTTATCGTCCCACATCCTCCCAAAACACCAAAATATCCGTAGTGCCCTTCAATCTCTTGGGAATGACAACAATGCCCCAAATATGAAAGCCCCAATAGGGAGACATAATTAGCCAAAAAAAACAACCAATCCCCAATAAAAGGGACAAGATTTTCTTGTGTGGTCCACCTTTTTAATTTTTCATCACAAGACATGGTCCACAAATGTATATCTGCTTGGTCCATGAGATTAATTTCTCATATTAGAGATTAAGGGCGAGTTTAAAATGCATCAGATCTAGGGATGCAAATGATTCTGATTTCGGATCCTAAAATACATCGGAGAGTCAGATCCGTTAGAATGCGGGACAACCAAATTTTGCAAATTTTCCTTCTTGAATCCGGCCCGTTTGCAACCCTAATCAGATCCCAAGTGCAGCTCATGATGCAAACATAGGATCTCACTAGGGGTGGCCATCGGGCCAGGTGCCCAATAGGCTGTCTGATACCCGGCTCGATCTGAAAAATGCTGTCTTCGGGCCTTTAAGGCAGAAACAATCACAATAACATGTACTTTTCTGGTATTTCACTTAGGGCTGTTAAATAAGGTGGACTAACCGAATAAGGCATCTTCAGACTCAACTCATTTACTACTAGCTAGATTGAGCTTGTGACTTGGCTTGGCGCGTATTTCGTGTTTAGCAGAGCCGAGCTGAGCTCGTCTCATCCTTGAATGAGATGAGCTGAACACAAGTTGGCTCGTGCAAAAACGTTACATGTTATTTATACATGGAATATATATATATATATATATATATATATATATATATATATATATATATAATAGTTAATATTTTATGTATGTATTTTCCATGCATCATTCTCATTTAATATATGTATTATACATTCCTCTTTATATATATAGGGAAACTTGCTGGTATGAATCCAGATTTTCTTAGGTTTTTTATAATGTATAAGAAAGATCTTTTATGGCTTGAAAATCAATGACTCAGAATTTTCTTAAATATTCAAGCATAAAAAATTGCATTTCTTGATCCGATTACGATATTTCAACAATCATTTTTTTAGCAAATGGATCACGCTGAATGCATCAACAAGGTTAGATTTGCAAAAAAATGTGTCAAATGCCTAGTTTATACCAGCAAACATGTTTTGATGGTAAACATATTTCAGTTTCTTCATATATAAGGGAAAGAAGACTGTTCAACCAAAGATAGGTCCAAAATCTACAACCAACTATGATTCGATGGCTTCCCTTCTTCGATGCTTGAGAATATCATCTATTGAACCTCATATATTTGTTCTTTATAATATATTTAGTAAGAAATATGTTTTATACAGACTTTACCATATATAGGCATGTTTTTCGAAATGTGAAAAGTTGATGTCTCACAATGCATTTAAACCTTTACAATACAAAGTATTGTGGGCCGGTGATTTTTAGTATTGTAAAAAATATACCTAAACATAAAAAATTCATAATCCAAAACATGTTCTCACTAAATGAATGATAAAACTCCAATATGTAAAGTCCGATCGATGAAAAACTCGATCCTTAGAAAAAGAATGGTGTCGATTATCATCAGTTGTAGATTTTGGACCTTCCTTTGGATAGACCCCTTTCCTTATATATATATATATATCCAACATAATGTCGGACATGCCCAATGCATTCGTTTGTGTTTTCTGGTGTTTTTTTTTTTACATTTAGCGACAGTTCAGGATCAACACTAAATATCAAAAATGTAAAAAAAATGTGCACAGCTGATCATGCACGTAGCGATGCATGTTGGTCTAATTTAGATTCAGAGGAGATGGGTGCTTAATGATACACCCATCTCTCTCTCTCTCTCTCTCTCTCTCTCTCTCTCTCTCTCTCTCTCTCTATATATATATATATATATATATATATATATATATATATATATATATATATATATATATATATATATATATATATATCAAGCTCTCTCGAGTCGACATGAGTTGAACACCCTGTGTTCTTGCTCGACTCATTCATGGCCAAACTCACCAACTATACAAACCAATCAGAAACGAGTTCACGATGAGCTGAGCCGAGCTAAGTCACGAGCTGCTTAGTTACTTTACCAGCAATGGTTTCACTAACCTTGAGAAAGTGTTGTGATTGTATATAAAATCATAAAATCTTAAAAAAATCCAACAATCACATTGGCATTGCAAACATGTTATCCATATAATGAATTTGGTTTGAAATCAAGCCAATGCAGATGTAAACAAACGCAAAACCTATTATCCTTAAAAACAAAAAACGTGTACCAAATATTCATGTTTCATGTACAATTTTCATATCTTTATTCTTGACCATTTGGGGAATGAAAAGGTGATGGGGACATAAATACATGTATATCTAATATCTTACTCTCAAATCTAACATTGAGATTCGATCCAGAGTTGTGATGCAGTACTGATCTAATTTTTTCTTGGGTTTTCGTAAAAAATTAGTACACTTTGGGGTATGTCAAAAAAAAGAAAACAACACCAACAAATACATGCTGCCACATTTGAAGGTTGAGTTTGTCCCCTAGTTATATTGTGACTAGGGTGACACCAGAAAACTCAATGCAAACATCTTATAATTTTGCAATCAGAGATGGAATTATAAAAAGATACTAAGGACCTATTCAAAAAGTTAATTACAGCTCTACAAGTGGATTAAAAATATTGCCACAGCATTTTTTCAGCATCACTTCTTTGATCATACAACATTTTTTCATCTTGTTGCTATTTGTGTTGCCTTCAAAAGCACACTAACTTTTTATGGGTGCCAATTTTATTTTTAGGTTTATTATGTCATCAGCGGAGTACCTTTCATTTGTGTTGTTCAATCTAAGATTATCAACAAAGTGACCATAACTAGATATTGAAGGTCAGCAACTAACAACAATTTGTGGACAAACTATTTTAAGTCAGAGGCCTATGCAAAAGGTGGATCAGATTCAAGGAATTAGGTGCAATTAGAATGATCTATAATGAAAGTTGGTCTCTAGTTCGATCTCTTTGAACGAAACCAAGCACACCATTGGGTCTGTTCTGATTTAGAGTGCTTATGAGAATTGAAGTTTTCAATTCATACATTATATTGTTTGCAACAAAAGAACCACAAAAAGAAGATAATTATCAAATCCTTCTTTGGGAAGGATTCTTCCTTGGAAACCGTGTGCTTGCAAAACAAAAGTTTTCTCTTAATTCCTTCTTTATGACTATCTTGAATTCCTTTCAAGTCATTTTCATCAATTCCTCACATATATCACCTTCTAAGCTGTAACACTTGAGATTTTTTCATAATTATTTAATCAATAAAGATGAATTTTATGTGTCAAATTTGGTTTGAATTAAAATTTAATTTGAATCTCAAGTTAATTTAAATCTTAATTTGAATTTTATTTTGAAATTTAATTTTAATTTGGAGTTGAATTTGAGTTTCAATTTAAATTTGAATTTGAATTTAATTGAATTTTGATTTAATTTAGGAATTGAGTTTGATTTGAAATTAGAAACTTGACCCATAGGGTGGGACACACCTCCAATATGGCCCCCTTCTACTTTATCAACTCAATTTACTTTAATTAAAGTCAAACCAATTAGTTAGTTTTCCAATTTTATTAAGAGACCTAGTTAGACAACTTGTGAATTGTTTTATATTTCATGTAGGAATCCTAATTAGTTTATGATTTCATAAATTTATATATAATAAAATTGAATTTAAATGAGGCAAGCTTAAGAGAAATTTTACTTGTGAGATTAGGAAACTTACATAAAAATTATAAAAGAAGAGGCTTCCTATCTCCTCACACATGCCCCTCACTTTCTCTACTTTCTATTCTCTTTCCCTTACCCTTCTCTCTTCCTTCTTTCTCCCACACTCTCCACCTTGAAGGAGTTACTGTAGAGGCTAGTGTGGATATATCTTGGTGGTGCATATGTAGAAGAATCAAGTTGAAACACAAATTCAGAGAACTTTTCTAATAGATTTTCAGATTTTGAGGTAAGTACATCGCAACCTTGCGTGTGTATGGGGCTAGATATGTGAACATGTTGTGGATGGTTCTCAGATGTGTATTAACATGCATATCAACCTAGGTTCACTTAGGTACTGATATGGTTTTGCACATGAGGGTTTTTGATAAATTGAGATTTTTTTTTTCGAAAATCATTTTTGAGAAAAACACATTATCTACAATATCATATTTGATTCAGATGCAGATTATGAGCATGTATTACGTTTCTGTGATTATAACATGATTAAATGTATATATGTATGAATATGATGTGCTTTGATGGATTAAAATCGTTTGATGCATGTTCTTAGTGTTTTCCTTATGAAAATCATGAAGTTCTTGATGTGTTTCTTAAAAATTACATGTTGTATGCATATTTTATTTTGATCAGTTATAAAAATAAATTTAGTTTTCCAAAACCATGAACCCATAAATCTTGTAAAAATATTATGATGTTTCAGACATATGAAAGCAATCCTAGTAAAACTCTTAGACTCAAGTGAGTCATGGTTTGAGAGATACGACCTCTGCAAGTCGACATAAGAATCATGTCCTAATAGGGGTTATGTGAAGACAAAAAAACTTTATAAAAATTATACCTCTCAAAATATCTAAGATTTATGACTGAGATTTTTGTGTGTTAGTTTGTATATGTACACGATAAAAATCTTGGAGGCTAATTCTTCACAGTTTGAAAATTAAAAATCATGAAAGTTTGATCTAAAACCTGTAATTTCTAGAAAACAAACTCTTAAATAATAGAATTAGTCCATATTAAAGGATTTTTAATTCTCTCTTAGAATTGAATTTAAGTTTGGGTTTTTGGGAACTTTTGTCAGACACACAAAGTCAATCGTAATAAAAATCTCAACATTTAATTTATTTTATATGAGTTTTGACTGATTTTACATTGGAAAGATTGATTTAATCAAGACTATTTTGTGAACAGAAAATAGTTTGTACTTACAAAATTTATAATTTTTGTTTTGAAATGAGTTTAGATTTGAGTTTTTTTTGTATATAGTTAAAATGTGTACGAATCTACAGTAAAAATCTCATACCAAAATCATTTTGTATGATTTATGACATAATTTGTCTAAACAGTTTTTAATTGTGAACTTGTGTTTGAATGCATGTCATAGTTCCAAAAAAGTAAATTAGATGAACATGGATTGGTTTCAAAGGTGAACCAGATGGATACACTACCAGCTGAGGTAAGTGGGCCTATTGAGGATGAACAATTATGTCATCACTTGTGAATAATTTTTTAATGTTATGCTATAATTTTCTGTCATAAAGTTATAATGGGTTGCATGATGTGTTAATGTTCAATAAGATCTGATGATGTTATGCAACATAATGTTATATGGTGCTATTACGTGAAATAAGACATAAAATGCATACATGCACATGTGATCACTCATGAATTAGCAAGTGCTTTAAAGAACCAATGAGGTGCCATGAGTGCACATATATGTTACACAACATATGATGATAATGTGTTATAAGATATAAAAAACATGCATGCATATAGGATCACTCTTGAATGAGCAAGGAGTTGATGAGAACACATAGGGTGCTAAAAGTACACCAAGTTATGAAAAAAAAATACATACACACATAATAATTTGGTTATCGCCTTTACAATTAAGATGTTAGACTGGTTTAATTATACATGAGCATTCTAAATGAGTTATCAATATGAATGAGCTAATATAACTGTGCAACTATCATAAATGGGTAGTATGATGTTCATGCCATGATAGACAATGTGAAAAGCTATCTTAGAGGGTTTTAAGGCTATAGAGTCTAGAGTGTTGAATGATAAAAGGTACATGTAATGAAAAATAATTAACCTTGCATTAATAAGAACACTCAATAACCTATTTAGACCGGGCTTACCTTAGAGATGGTAGGTGGCATAAAACTCCGTTTGATCATTTTATGTTTTTTGAGAGCAAGTCATCTTATTTGATCTTCAGTCCTCAGAATTGGGGGCCGAATTACTAATGTGTCATAAGTGGTAGGTTTATATGTTTTGTAGAAGTTTTATGATGCATCCGATTTGCTGCTGCCACTAGAGGGTGTTTCTCTCTATCAAAGACTGTCTCAATAGAGCTGATTCAGTAAGTCACTTAGAGAATTAAAGTACATCACATAATAAATACCTTGGTCGTCTCCTTTGATTTGAAGACTTAACCTGTGTGTACTTGCAAGAGTGGTAAGAGAGATAAACAAAAGCATTATACTTGAACACATTTATTCCATAAAAACTTGTATTGAAAAGATGTCCTAATAATGCAAAAGCTCAATTATGGATATATTCATGTTTTAAAATATGTTGCATGAATATAACTACTATTATCGTCCAATTAAATACATTATGATATGATGTTGCATTGATCATGTTCTGACAAGATGCATGTTTCATGTATGCTTATATGTGTTCACATATGCATTGTTAATGTGTTCTTACTAAGATTTGACGAGTTTGACACCTATATTATAAATATTCAAGTAATTAGTAAGAAGCTAAAATGATGACGAGATGCTATGGGTGGTGTCAAGAACCAAATGCTTAAATATGAGATTAGTATTAAATTGCAAGACTTGTCAATTTTTTTGATAATTGTTTAGAAATAATTCAGTTAATTGATGAATGATTTTAAATTGATTCATGAACTGTATTATATCTTTTACGTTTCGGATTTAGATTCTCATGTTGGAATCAAATTACGAGTCAGACTTGGACTGAAGTCAAATACAAAAATTGAATCCAGTCTCATGTTGTGTTGAGATACCTGTAACTCGCAAAAAAATTTAATCAAAACCAAAATAAATTTTCTTTTGTTGTATTTCCGTTTTCTTTGATAAATGGTTTTTGTCTTTAATTGTTTCTTTTTCGAACTTAGTTCTAATTGACTAATATACACTAGCACTTGCGCATAAGTGAGCCTTCTAGAGCCTAGTCTGGTTGAAGCAATGTCATCGATAAGACCTTGAATAAAATTTTTTAATGTATTTTGGTTAAAATATTTGGGCTCTACATCAACAAACCCATAGGGTGCATTTAAGCATTTAAAGGTCATGATGATTTGATATTTAAGGATCTCAAATCTGCTAATTTGTTGTCAAACCCTCTTCCATTAGACAAGAAATCCTCATATTTAAGTATACTTTAGGGGGGAGGGGGGCTGTTTGAATGCTTGGACAGTACCGTCTACATGTCGCTATTCTTCATGCCCCATGCACCCTACATAAATGACGGACGCATGAGATTACTACTAGAACATGATATCCCATTCATTCAGCGAGACACCTTTTAAGTACCTTGCAATGCTTTGCCTCTTCCTTGGAGCAATGGTGGCTGGAACACCTAAGATAAAGACAAAAAAATAAAAAAAAAATCAACAGAGCACTTGGGACAGAAACTCAACCTGTCCAATACACCTTCATGCCCTACCAACAATGTTCAAACAAGCATGTATTTTATATAGTTTTGTTTGTGTAATCAAACTTTCCCTTAAGTATTTCAAATCCTCATATATGAGGTCATCTACTTGAGTGGAGTTTGGATATGTCGTAGGCTCCACACTTGTCTGACTTTGATAGGCATGTCCAATGATTTATGGTTGAGATTGATGGTATTCAAATATAGTTTTAGAAAACAGTTGAACAGGTTATTGCATATGCAAATTTGTCATTTTTTTTTCAAATATTCTCAAAATGGGGTTCTGTTATTTTTCAAAAATGTCCCACAAAGTAGACTTGATTTTTTTCCATCAAAAATTGAAAAAAATTGGGTCGGCCTAGCACAACCCCTAAGGGAATTAATTTTACTTCCACACTTTTAGTCAACTCTTAAAAATTAATAATGTGTCGTAATGAAAACTAAAAATCAAGGTTACCAATGGATAACATACTTATAGATATGGTTAAAAGTATGGAGCAACAATTTTTGCACCCCCGTGTTGCTTTCTAAAGATAATCCTCAAGATAATTTTGATGGGCAAACTAAGGAATAATCTATATATGATTTGAACCTAAAACACCTTAATTATGACAATGAGTTCTAATTGTCTAGCTATTTCATTCAACCTTAACATGACCCTTAACTAACTGTTAAATAAAAGATTGACCTTTAGTTTTATGTAGCTGACACAATGGCAGAGTCTCACACACGCCAAAAAAAAATTAGTACTAATGAAACTAATGAGTAAAAATCATTTTCTTTGCATATTATTTTAAAACCTTTTTTCTTAGATCGATTCATATGAATGTTATCTATAATGTTTATTTATTAGGAAATAATTTTTGAATCATGTGACTTTGGCATGTAAGCTTATTTTTTAAAGAGCTTACATAGATACATCTACTCATGTTGTGGCAAAAATTACTTTTGGTTGTCAACATGGTACGTTGCCCATAAAATAACTTAGTCTTCCATTACACCCTTCTCGTGTTAGGGGCCCTCAATTGTGCCCCATGGTGGAAAAGATAAGAGTGAAGCAACATGCCCTGTTTACCACCGGAGTGGTATCCCATGTGGTAAGTAGGGTCCTGTGTCAAGCTGAAGACCCAAGATCGAATCCCTCTGCCACATGGGGCAGCTGTTGTTCTGATAGGGGTCTGCCTAACTCCAGCTTGCCTTTCAAAAAAAAAACATCCACTATTTGGTGGGTCACTTGGAATGCTCGGTTTCACAAGGGTGTGTCCCAAAATCCTGGGTCCATCCTAAAACATCCCTTCATCGACATCTTTTATATGGCTGGCCTAAAATGAGCCTCGAGTAATCTTCACTGGTTATGACTCATGTTCCTTTGTAACTTGGATCTTTTTGCTTCTCTACTGCTTGACTTATTGTCAAATTCTTCAATTGTATAACTTTTGATTTGAAGTCTAGTAATGCAACATTTTCCTTTCTTTCAAGAAAAAAATAATTGCCCATAATGTACCAAACTTTTACGGCTCAAAAAATCTTATTTTTACTTCCAAAAGCCATGATCCAAGGTCGAATCCTTGGTAAACAAACCATGTTGAAGAAGTCTATATGGTCAAATTAAGCTAATACAACTTGCAGTTATGATTTCTAGCTCAATAGTTTGGTACCTTCATTATTACCAAATATAAACCTTATATATATATATATATATATATATATATATATATATATATATATATATATATATAGAGAGAGAGAGAGAGAGAGAGAGAGAGAGAGAGAGAGAGAGAGCACTTTTGAAAATAAATGGTTCTTAAGGTAGAAAATGTTTTCAGTTTTTAAATTCAATTTGGTAAAATATACCTTTAAAAATAGTGTTTTAATTTAAGCAACCTTAAAAAATGTCAATGCATTTGAAAAGTGCTATTGCTTTTGATGATATTTTGCTTATTTCAATAAGTTGAATGCAACTAATGTTAAATGTAACTAGTTTTTTGCTTAATCTACATCTGCACCTGCATATATGTTCACCATTGTTTGTTTACCAAAAATCACTTTCAACTAGAGAATTTGATTTTTTTTCACCATCAAGTGTTAGTATGATATGATTCACTTTCAATTGAATCAATTTAGCCTGAGAATTTAATTTTTTTACCATCAAGTTTTAGTGCGGCATGATCCATTAATCTTTTATTGTTCTAGAAACATATCTAGATATGAAAAGTGCTTAATCTGAATCATGTTTTCTACCAAGTAAATTGTATATACATCTAAGGAAATGCCTACCTATATATGTGTTTTTAGGCCTATGCATATACTATTTTAGGTCTTTTGGGATTGTTTAGGACCTACACACATACGTATACATCATTAACCATATTTTTAGCGTAATGCATGAGTACAACTTGGTAAGTTTTGAGTCTAAGTTCATGACTGACACAAAGCTTGGCCATGGACTTCAGTTAACCTAGTGACATTCATACAGGAGAATAAAAGGGAAAAAGAAGTTATCTGTTATGACTTATGAGTGAGGCTGTCAACAGATTGAGTTTACCCAGACCCGACCCATGCCAAACCCTATAGGGTATTGGTATGGTGATCAATAAGAAGACCCAATTAAGACCTGGATCCGAACACAAAGGTCCGATTAATACATGGATCCGAGTTATAGTTTATGAAATTTTATACCAGACTCGGGCCCGACCCGAGTTTCGATTAAGACCCACAATTTAATATAAAAATGATAAAAATCATATTTTACCAGGTATAAACTTGCGTTCGATTCATGTAGTTCTTATCGAGTCTGGGTGTGGTTTCTCTTATGGTGTGTCCGATTAAACTCGGGTCTGGACCCGATACCATACCGAAAAATTGAGGCCAGGTCTGGTTCCACTTGAATCTGAACCAAACCGCCCTGTTGACACCCTTACTTATGAGGCTTGATCTTGGCCTTGACCAATACTTGGATGGCTCAACTGAGTTCGCAGGCTCATACTTGATTCTACTATGATCCCAAGCACAAGGCCCACTAACAATAATGACCCACCCTCCTTGCATCATGACTTGAAAAGCACCAAGAAAAGCCATTGCTTCTATAAGAACCAAGCTACCTTAGCTGAATGATAAAACTAAATATGTCCAATTGACAGGTAGAGTCAAACTAAACCAACTGACCCATTGACTGATTTTTTTCTTCAGTCAATGTGTTAGCCAAAGGGTTGTCTCCTTCAGAACTTGACTTGACCTAACCCAATTTTGAAATGGTTTAAGCTACTTCAAGCCTAGTCCATAAGATGAGCATATGAAATCACCATACCTTTATAGTTCCAACACAGTGCATCTGTTGAAAGTTTTCATTTGCAATGACTTGAATGAGTCTGAATAAACCAGCCTAGTCTCCTAGACATAGACTAGATGGTCAAGGCTGATTCAATCAAGCCACAAGATGGGGTTCGGTTCATTTATTGTACATCTAGCTGACCCTAGTATTTCAAGAGTCAAGTTAAGAATTAGTAAAGACTAACTCTCAACAACTCTTAACCAAGTCGACTAAGCCCATTGTGAGTTAGTTCTTTGTCATAATTTATTCAAAGCACCAAAGATAGAGAAGGTCCAAAAGCATGCCAAAAATGTAGGGATGTAAACAGCTCGGATCTGGGTCAGATGTGGCCGATACAAATTCAATTAATTGACCATTTCCTAAATGGATTTGAACTAGGATGGTAAAAAACTCATCCCAAATTGAGGTGGGCCACGTTAGGCAGGGTGGTTGTGAGGCCCCAATTGGGGTTTTCCCTCGCTTCAGTGAGGTTTCTCGTCATAAAAAATTAAAAAAAAAACTAATCCAAATCTGCCCTTTTACATGTAATTGCATTTGAATATTAATAAAATTTAGATATCAGTCAGATTCAGTAGCAAAAAATCAAAAATCATATATGCATCCAATTATATTCAGATATGTTTTTGACTTACCAAATCTAACTAAACGAAATCATGTTGTGGAACCAGGGTACAACCTAGATACGCCCCCCAAAGGACCTGACCAATTGGAGTTTTTTGCCAAGTTGGGACTGTGCAGAGAGAGAAAATCTTTGTTTCTTTTAGGATTCTTTAAGAGACCCACTCAACCTGGAGTCTTGCTCAGACTGGGACTATGGTGGGACGACCCTCGTAGAGTCCTCTCTAATGTGGATTGTAGATGTATATTTTACTTAT